>NW_021827428.1:7500-10633 GCF_006345805.1 Octopus sinensis | reverse complement strand
CCACCACCACCACCACCACCACCACCATTAAATTGTAACTGCAGCAACGACAACAACAAAGACAACAACCCCATGGTTTCCCTAAAATATGTACAAAACTGCTTCAGCCCACAAAAGCCCCTTTTCTACAAATACGAAAGACGACGGAGATATGAAAGTTTTATACTGCATGATTATATTTTTGTGTTCTTCTACAATATTCCCAGTTGGAAACAGTTCCATTGAAGACAGGGACAATTTCTTGGAATGTTTTCTTCCGTCTGCTTCCCATCTGTCTGCAAACATGTCCTTTGTATAATGGCCATTGATGTCATGTCTATCGATTTTTTGAAACGTTACGTTGCAAATATGCTTATCTTTGTTTACAACAGCAGAAATAGAATTACAATATATAATAAAATAAATAGATAAATAAATAAATATATAAATGAATGAAAGGCTGCACAGCGGAACCGTAAAGTAATTTATGTGGGAAAAGAAAAGAATAACAAAAAAGCCTTTGAAAATCACACAAATGGACGCGCTGCTCTATCCCTCATCAGTTGTCGGTCAAATATCGTCACAATTTCGACACTTTACAGTGTATAATACTTACTTGCTGTGTCCCATCGGCTTTAGGATATTGCAATCACGAACGCAAGATCTTGGTTTTCGATTCACAGACCGGTGGTGCGTTGTATTTATGAGCAAGATACTTCATATCTCGTAACTCGACTTCACTCAGCTTTCAATGGCTAACGTAGCGACAGAATGGAGTTCCGTTCAGAGGGAATGCTGGCTAGCCTATCTTCCTGCCCTTTTGATCTGAGTGATAGCATTAGAAAGCTACAACAATATGAGGTAGCGCATTGTGATCGGCGGTGTATAATAACATTCGATTGTCTGGTCGACACAGTGATACAATGGAAATATATATAATACTTACGTGCCGTGTCTCATCGGCTTCAACATGCGCCAAACGCTGCGGAAATCGGGCCTCATTTCCGGATATTCGCTCCAGCAGATTTTCATACAATCGATTAAATACGGGTCACAGTTTAATACGTCTACATTCGGACGGATCGGTTCGTGGTTTTTCTCAATACGTTCAATTATTTCTGAAAAAACAAACAACAACGATAAGAACAAGAATAATTAATGCCTGGAGAACATTATTAACAGACAAATAAAGATTTACCAAAATCCATTCTGTAGCATTTTGTGAAGTAAAGGATTGAAATATTGCGGCTAGCTTCGTGAAAAAATACATACATAAAAAATTCAATAAAACAGTAAAATTGGAAGTTTAATAAAAAAAAAAAATGGGAACTTACAAAAGTGTAATCAAGATAATTTGTTGTTGACTTGAAATAGTGGCAAAAAAGAAAGCACAGGTTGCACAGCGGACACCCCACCCTCGCGGTCGATATCGCCGAGACGACGGTCCTTCGATCGCACCGCTCGCTGCCGCCACAGCAGCACTTTGCTCGCTCCGAACAACGTTACTGCTAACCGCTTGCTTCCAAGTTTACTTGTTACTCGATGCCTTTTGCCCGCGCTTGGTCTAACGTGTCTTCACTTCGGAGCACTGGGCAGAGATCGCATCCCGTTCGTGCGCCGCGACCGGCACACGCACTCGTGATCGATACCGCCGTCGACGACCTTTCGATTATCTTGTACGTTACTCGGAGCGTCTAAAATATATATATATATGTAGGAAAATTTTTTTGTGGGTTCTACAGAGATGCATCACGGGATGTCTGGCTAATTATTGGTCCTCAGCTCGGCCGATCATATGAAAAATGTGTTATTAAACCGTGGTTTTAATTTGGCACTCCGTCAATTCTGTTTCGAAACTTGCTACTCCATCATCGGCAAATGCAAAAAGAAGCCGGTTTTCTATTGGAAGTTGTCAACAAATGCAAATTCGGGGCATTTGGTTGTGTCTGTAGATAGAACATTCATCTCAAAGTGCCACAGTCTACTTAGACGTAACTATGTGCCATGGATACAACACCATATTGAGAATAAACGACTGCTTCATTTCATGTGAAATATTTGATTGCACTCTAGCAGTGACAGCGAAAGTAAATTGGTAAATTGGTGAAGAATGAATTCTGTCAGATAGATTCTTGCTTCCTACTATCTATCAAGGGTAACAGAACATGACTTGCGTAACAGCAAACACTCCATTTAGCACTGACACAAACACACACATACATATGTGCATATGTATATATACATATAATTATATATGTACATATATATATACGTACATATATATATATATATGTTTTATACACATATTTACATGTACTTATATTGTACATGTATATATATATATATATATATATATACACACATACATATTTCTATACATATATGCGTATGTATATATATACATATAATTGTATATGTACATATATCCATATATATATTTATACATATATTTACATGCATATATATATATATATATATATATATATATATATATATACATACATACACACACATATATATGTAGTTATGTATATATAGGTGTGTGTGTGTATGCGTGCGTATGTATTCGTGTATATATTTTATGTAATGTATTTATATATAAATAACTGATTGCTCGTTCAAACTTGGGAACGTGCACATACATACCCGGTCATTACACGCATACATACGCCGGCATATGTTGTTATTGTTGTTGCTGTCATTATTATTATTATTATTATCATTATTATTATTATTATTATTATTATTATTATTGTCCGTCAGGGATGCCCCCTCTCGGCGCTTCTATACGTATTGACTCTTGAGCCACTACTGCGGAAGCTGGCGACTCTAAGGGGCATCCCGCGAGAATTGGGATGCGGGACGAGCGTGTCTGCATACGCGGACGACGTCACCGTCATAGTGTCTAGCCACGAGCACATCGAGCTGGTCGGCGAGACACTGAAAAACTACGAAGCGGGACAGGAGCGAAAATCAACCGGGAAAAGTCAGTGGGCTTGCGACTAGGCACCTGGAGAAGCAAGCCCATGCCGTCCACCAGCGCCTCCGTCGTGGACGCTGGACCGACGGCCCGGTTGAGTTGCTCGGGGTCTGGTTTGGTCCGGACCTCCAAGTGGAGAAGAATTGGAACGAGATAACGAGTAGGGTGGTCGCT
>NW_021827427.1:0-10435 GCF_006345805.1 Octopus sinensis | reverse complement strand
GTGAATAAGGAAAAGCATTTTTCTTTTTTGCTTTGCTGTGAAAATCAGAGAGCAAATGTTTTAGAAAACGGTTGAAATACTGGTGTCTCTTAGAAATAAATCAGACTTGAATGAAATTATGAGAGTCCTTGAGTATTTGCGACGTTTGTACAGGAATCGAAACCTGGTCATGAACTGGTTTGATCTTTACAGTGGAATCAAAGCCCAGTCAGAACTGGTTTGATCTTTACAGTGGAATCAAAACCCGGTCAGAACTGGTTTGATCTTTACAGTGGAATCAAAACCTAGTCAGAACTGGTTTGATTCTAACAGTTGGATCAAAACCCGGTCAGAACTGGTTTGATATTTACAGTAGAATTAAAACTCGGTCAGAACTGGTTTGATCTTTACAGTGGAACCAAAGCCTGGTCAGAACTGGTTTGATCTTTACAGTGGAATCAAAATCTGGTCAGAACTGGTTTGATCTTTACGGGGACGTAAACACACCAGTATCGGTTGTCAAGCGATGTTGAAGGGACAAACACAGACACACAACATATACACACATGCATATATATATATATATATATATATATATATATATATATATATATATAATATATATATAATATATATATATATATATATATATACAAATATACACGGGCTTCTTTCAGTTTCCGTCTACAATTTCCACTCACAAGGCTATAGTAGAAGACACTTGCCCAAGGTGCCACGCAATGGGACTGAACCGAGGGCCATGTGGTTGGTAAGCAAGCTACTTACCACACATCCACTCCTGCGCCAATGAGTAAATATACGCAATTTCTCACTTCTCCTTAATAACAACAACAACAACAACAACAGCAGCAGCAGCAGCGACAACAACATCAACACTTATGATAAAAATCCTTTATACTATAGGCACAAGGCCTGATATTTTGGGGGCAGTAGGTTAGTATATTACATCGTTCCCGAAAGGGATGAGAGGTAAAGTCGGTCGGACTCAGCGGAATTTGAAATCCTAACGCAAAGCCGGACGAAATGCCTTTAAGCATTTTGTCTGGAGTGTTGGCGATTCGGGTAGTTTACCCCTCAATAATAACGATGACGATTATAATAACAATAACAATGGTTTCAAACTTTGGCACAAGGCCAGCAGGTACGAGGGAGTGGGTGACTCGATTACATCAACCCCAGTGTGTCACTGGTACTTATTTTATTGACCCCCGAAATGATGAAAAGACAAAATCAACCTCGGTGGAATTTGAACCCAGAAAGTGAAGACGGATGAAATGCCGCTAAGCAGTTTACCCGGCGTGCTAACGATTCTGTCAGCTTGCCGCTTGCCACAATAATAATAATAATAATAATAATGATGATGATGATGATGATGATGATGATAATAATAATAATCCTCTTTCTACTAAAGACTTAAGGCCTGAAATTTGAGGGGTGGGGGCAGTCAATTCCATCAACTCCAGTGAATCACTGGTATTTAATTTATCGACTCCGAAAGCATGAAAGGCAAAGTTGACCTCGACGGAATTTGAACTCAGAACGTAGCGACGGGTGAAATACCGCTAAGTATTTCGTTCAGAATGCTAACGAATCTGCCAGCTCACCGCCTTTAATAACAACAACAACATAATAATAATAATAATAATAATAATAATAATAATTAATAATAATAATAATGATGATGATGATAGAATGAGCCACAATGCTCTTTATGTGAACCATGGGATCTGTTAATCAAAAATGCACTGAACCGTGCATGATTAATTATTTTCATAAGATGCCCCCACGATCCTTTATGTCAGCGATGTTTGAGAACTTTACAATTCCTTTAGATGAAGGCCTTTATCACGACAGCTTTAGAAAGAAAGTTAGATAAAGCATTAGATAAAAGATCGATAGAGGGAAAAGGCAATGAGAATTTCCAATTGATTGATCATGTTCTTGATCAATAAAAGCAATAGAAATTAAGGTTACATACAGAGTAGGCACATTCGACACGGCCAGACGTTTTTAACACTCTTTTCTCCTCCGTGTGCACGGGAGTCGAAACATCTGGCCAAGGTGTAAGAAACCATGAAACTGAATGTCACTCTCTTTATACATGTATGTATATATGAAATTAATTAAATATTTAATTAATTAACTGTGTAGCTAATTATTTTCATAAGAAGTTCCTATGAGCGTGTACGTCCGTTGTATCTATTGTTGATAATTATCGTTGCGTAAGATCAGAATCTTCATCACGGCAGCTATAGAAAGGAAGAATTTTAACAGATTATCGATCTTGTCTAAACAATCGATGCCTTAATTAAATCTGTGAATATACTATAAGTATTAGCTCGCTATTTATTAAACTTATTGCTGACAATAATGCGTAAGCGTACAATGATTTATTTACATGTTGTCTAATTAAACATTCCCTTGTTTTATAATAATGGCTGGTGTGGAGGCGCAATGGCCCAGTGGTTAGGGCAGCGGAATCGCGGTCGTAGGATCGCGGTTTCGATTCCCAGACCGGGCGTTGTGAGTGTTTATTGAGCGAAAACACCTAAAAGCTCCACGAGGCTCCGGCAGGGGATGGTGGTGATCCCTGCTGTACTCTTTCACCACAACTTTCTCTCACTCTTTCTTCCTGTTTCTGTTGTACCTGTATTTCAAGGGGCCGGCCTTGTTACTCTCTGTGTCACGCTGAATATCCCCGAGAACTGCGTTAAGGGTACACGTGTCTGTGGAGTGCTCAGCCACTTACACGTTAATTTCACGAGCAGGCTGTTCCGTTGATCGGATCAACCGGAACCCTCGTCGTCGTAACCGACGGAGTGCTTCCATCCAATAATGGCAGGTGAGGAGATTAACAAGAGACTTCGGATGAGTTACTGATTTATACATAGATACTAGATACTGTTGGATGGATATGATGTAAATCTCGGTTGGATGGGAACGGCGAGTGATGAAAGCGAAAACATGGCGAAGGAAAATGTGAAGTGACATGGAAAGGCGAAACCGAAGCCGATGCGACGAAATGCACTTCGTTCCTGTGCGCGCATGTGCGTGTATGTGTCACCTGACAGTAAATCAAAACGATTTAATTCCAAGATTTATTTATGTTTAAAAACTGAGGGAATTAATAAAAGCATCTAAATATGAAATATCATGAAAATTGTTCAAACTAAAGTCCTTGTTCAGCGACACATTTTTCCATTCCCGTCAATACAGAATTACAGATAGTAATTACGGAATTTGATTTACTGTCGGGTGACTTTTGGCAAACCTTGTGTGTATGTGTGTGTGTGTGTGTGTTTGTGTTTGTCCCTCCACCATCTCTTGACAACCGATGATGATGTGTTTACGTCCCGGTAAAGCAAAAGTAACCGATAGAATAAGTACTAGGCTTACAAAGAATAAGTCCTGCAGTCCATTGGTTCGAGTAAAGGCGGTGTTCCAGCATGGTCGCAGTCAAATGTCTGAAACAAATAAAAAATAAAAGAATAGGAGTTGCTAACCAACCACATGGTTCCTGGTTCAGTCCCACTACGTGGCATCTTGGGCAAGTGTCTTCTGCTATAACCCCGGGCCGACCAATGCCTTGTGAGTGGATTTGGTAGACGGAAACTGAAAGAAGCCTGTCGTATATATGTATATATATATATATATGAGTATGTGTGTGTGTTTGTCCCCCCAACATTGCTTGACAACCGATGCTGGTGTGTTTACGTCCCCGTCACTTAGCGGTTCGGCAAAAGAGCCCGATAGAATAAGTACTGGGCTTACAAAAAGAATAAGTCCCGGGGTCGATTTGCTCGACTAAAAGGCGGTGCTCCAGCATGGCCGCAGTCAAATGACTGAAACAAGTAAAAGAGTAAAAGAGTATGATAGAAATATGTTTCGAAAAGAAAATAGAAACTACACGTGGAAAAGTTATGGAGAAAGTAAGAAAAAAAAACCTGAATTTGCACAGTGTCGCCATTGCTGCTCACTGCTCACAGCAATGGCGACACCGGTCTGACTTTGAATCTCTTCAACGATTCAAAATAATGAATTTAATTCCTCTTATTTCTACCTCAATTCATCTAATTGTATTTATTCATCGCCACTTTTTTCATAAAAAAAGCCCTTGTTTTTATTGATATTCAATTTGCATTTTCGCTTTTCTTCTTCTTACTTTTACCCATATATTATATATCTATTATATATATATATATAAATCTATATATATATGTATGTATATATATATATATATATATATTCTACATGTGCAGTCCAGACACCTTATTTTCTTTCCGTTTTTTCCCTCCCCCATCTCTTTTCTCTCCTCATTCCTTTGTAAAAAGTGCACAGGCTCGAAACGTCTCAAGATTCTATTTTATCTGAGCGGCAACTAATACTAATATCTTCCTTCTTTCTTTCTTCTTCACTCATCTGTCTCTATTACCTGTGTTTTTTTTTTTCTTTGGACAATTTGAACTTTGTATATATATATAATATATTATTTTATCATATATATATATATATATATATATATTATTATATATGGATAAGAATGGAGCAAATTAACAATGAGAAGTGGATCACTGGTGTTAAAAAGTCATTGTTTAATTGTAGCTTGGAACCATTTACAGCTGTTTCTGTTTATCAAATCGGAGTAAATATACATTTACCTCGTTACATTTAATAAACATCTTCAGAATGATAAGAGGGAAAAGAAAGGCAAAGAAAGAAAACGAAAAAAGTTCGTTAAAGTCTTCAGGCTTACATTTAAGTGACTTATATAGTTCCATATATATTGCTATATATATATATTGCTATATATATATATATATATACTTTTACTCTTTTACTCTTTTACTTGTTTCAGTCATTTGACTGCGGCCATGCTGGAGCACCGCCTTTAGTCGAGCAAATCGACCCCGGGATTTATTCTTTATAAGCCCAGTACTTATTCTATCGGTCTCTTTTGCCGAACCGCTAGGTGACGGGGACGTAAACACATCAGCATCGGTTGTCAAGCAATGCTATAGAGGGACAAACACAGACACACAAAATATACACACACACAATTATATATATATACATATATACGACAGGCTTCTTTCAGTTTCCGTCTACCAAATTACTCACAAGGCATTGGTCGGCCGGGGCTATAGCAGAAGACACTTGCCCAAGATGCCACGCAGTGGGACTGAACCCGAACCATGTGGTTGGTTAGCAAGCTACTTACCACACAGCCACTCCTAAGCCTATATATATATATATATATATATATATATATATATATATATATATTATATATATATATATGTATGTATGTATACTTTAGGCGCTGGGTCAGTGATCAGGTTGTTTGTACACATGATCGTAAGATTATGGTTTCGAATCCTGGGCCGGGTGATGCGTTGTGTTCTTGTGCAAAACATTTCACTTCGTGCTGGTCCAGTTCACTCAAGTGAGAAAAATGAGTAAATCTCTGCAACGGACTAGCGTCCGATCCAAGAGAGGGATATTTCCACCACAGAATCCTGGAAACCGGCCTAATGAGATTATAGTTCTGGGACAACATTGATCCTTTATGACTAGATACAACTAGATATTAAATACTATCAAGTAAAGAAGCATAGAAGCTTCCAGTAAAACATAGACCTACATTGCGAGAATGTACTGCAGGAGCGTCAGTAACCTATTTCATGGCATATAAAACGCAATATCTATTTTTCTAAACATGTCTCCAAAAACTCACTCAGGCCTTACATGCAAAGTTGGGTCCCTCATTAGTTTTTTGGCTGTGAGGCTCCCTCTGAATGAGCTTTTATGGGAATACTCGCACAACCTAATTTACTTTTTAAACATAGTAGTTTTCAGTCGTAGTATTTTTGTAATGTGCTGCGAGCTTGATTTAAATTTTACATGTTTTAATAAGGCGCCGAGCTGGCAGAATCGTAACCCTACTGCATAATAATGCTGAGCGGCATTTCGTCCGTCTTCATGTTCTGTGTTCAAATTCCTCTGAGGTTGACTTTACCTTTCATCCTTTCGGGTTCGATAAAATAAGTACCAGTTGTGCACTGGGGTCGATGCAATTGGCTTAACGCCTCTCCGAAACTGCTTATCTTGTGCAAGTACCAGTTGCGCACTGGGGTCGATGCAATCGGCTAAGCGTCTCCCCGAAAATCTGTACCCTTATCTTGTGCTAAGTACTGAGTGGTGTTGCACTGGGGTCGATGCAAATGGCTTAACGCCTCTCCGAAACTGCTTATCTTGTGCAAGTACCAGTTGCGCACTGGGGTCGATGCAATCGGCTAAGCGTCTCCCCGAAACTGCTTATCTTGTGCAAGTACCAGTTGCGCACTGGGGTCGATGCAATCGGCTAAGCGTCTCCCCGAAACTGCTTATCTTGTGCAAGTACTAGTTGTGCACTGGGGTCGATGCAATTGGCTTAACGCCTCTCCGAAACTGCTTATCTTGTGCAAGTACCAGTTGCGCACTGGGGTCGATGCAATCGGCTTAACGCCTCTCCGAAACTGCTTATTTTGTGCAAACATTTGAAACGTACATTAAATCTTTTAAGGCTCAGACATCATTTTAACCCCGCTGTTGAAATTTAGGTGTATCTAATTTTCCCAGGTGTCTTTTATACCATTAGATACGCTAGATACACCTGTCTACCATTGTCTTTTATTAAAAATTAGAATCGCTTCTCATTCCACGCTTCTTCATGAGAAATGTGAAAAAAGGAGGAGTGGCTGTGTGGTAAGTAGCTTTCTTACCAAACACATGGTTCCTGGTTCATTCCCACTGCGTGGCACCTCGGGCAAGTGTCTTCTACTATAACCTCGGACCGACCAAAGCCTTGTGAGTGGATTTGGTAGACGGAAACTGAAAGGAGCCTGTCGTATATATGTACACGTATGTGTTTATATGTTTGTGTGTCTGTATTTGTCCCTCCACCATTGCTTGACTACCGATGGTGGTGTTTACATCCCCGTAACTTAGCGGCTCAGCAAAATAGACCGATAGAATAAGTACTAGGCTTCCAAAGAATAAGTCTTGGGATCGATTTTCTCGACTAAAGGCGGTGCTCCAGCATGGCCGCAGTCAAATGACTGAATCAAGTAAAAGAGTAAAGAGATATGTTGCTTATTTGTATGCGGACAATGTGAAAGAAATTTAAATATGCGGCTATTAAAGTAGGATCAAGCAAATAAATAAGTACCAGTTACCCACTGGGGGAGTTGCAATCGACTAACCCACCTCCCCCTAAGTTGCTGGCCTTGTGCCAACATTTGAAATCGAAATTTATCATGAGCTGGTTTTCGTTTCCGATAAGTATTTCCACATTCAATAAGAAGTTATCGCGGATATAAATAAATATTTTATCACGTCTTTAATTAATAACTAATTACAATTTTGTACTTTTGATCTGCATTAAGCCTTGTATTCCAGGCCATTCCTTTGATCTTCGCTCTCAACGGATCATTTCAAACAAGAATTAATAGTCGCCTTCTGTCATCTCGGATGCCGTTATTTCTTTGGCTGATTGGCACCTAAATAACACTATTAAGACAGATTTAGCAGATGTTAAGAAGGATAGATTCACACATCGTGTTTTGCATACTGCACTTGAATTAGGGGTAAATATTGAAGAGAAATAAATAAAATAATCAAAGCTCACGGGCATGGCCGTGTGGTAAGAGGCTAGCGTGCCGACCACATAGTTCCGATTTCAGTCCCACTGCGTGCCACCTTGTGCCAATGTATTCTACAATAGCCTCAGGTAAGGCCGACCAAAGCTTCGTGAGTAGATTTGGTAGACAGAAACTGAAAAACGTCGTATTATATATATATATATATATATATATATATTAATAAATAAAATAAAAACATATCATATATATAATCATATATGTAGTACCTACCTCTACATGTACATATACACGCATATATGAGTACGGACACCAAAAGGACGTCGAACACAAGAGAAACGAAAACAGACCACAAACCAAAGGAAGGGACATTTTTTAAAAACAACAAAAAAATAGAGTACAGGACAATTAACACAAAGAAAAGAAAAAAACCCTTCTTTCCGCTATGGTTTCATCTACTCTACGTTTCGAAGGATAAAAGCGAGACGTACCTTCGACAAGAAACTTTCCTTCCTGCGAAAAGCAAATCAATTAAATTCTGAGATCTTTTCGCAGAGGGGTAAAAAATGGTAACAAAAACAGGACAGTAACGACAGTGCAAATTATAAGCAGTAAAAGACAGGACAAGGAAAAACAAGACAAGAAGGGCTGTGTGTGTGTCTTTGTGTTTGCTTTCTTCGTCACCATCTTTCGACAATCTGTGTTTGTGTGTTTACGTCACGGTAACCTAGCGGTTCGGCACAAGAAAACGATGAAATAAAATACCAGCTTTAAGAGAACTGCTTAGCGAAATTCCTTCTGGCCTTACGTTCTGAGTTTAAATTCGGCCAAAGTCATCTTTGCATTTCTTCCTTTTTAGGTTCAGCAAAGCATGTACCCTCATGAGAACCGGGTACGATGTAACCAACGTTCCCCACCCCATCCACCACCCGCCACTAAATTGTTGGACTTCTTGTCTTTTGTTTCTCTTTTTTGTTTTTGTTTATATTTGTCTACATACAATATTATTTACGTGTTTTTTTTATCTATATTTTCAGAAATGGCGGACCAGATGAAGATAGAGAATAGAAGTGAGGCTTAAAGATTACAATTTATGAAGAATATTGGCCACAAGCGTTAATAACAAGAATTTTATAAAAGACAGAAGATATAATATATATATATATATATATATATATAATATATATATATATATATATATATATGGACGAAGACAGGTGGGTGTACAAAACAAACAGATGTATTAGTATAAACGCTCAGGATAGAAAAAGTCTTTTACGTTTCGAGCCTACGCTCTTCTACAGAAAGGGACACAGAAAAAAAACAAGGAGAGAAACAATATACATGTATATGTGTATGTCAATATAAATACATACCTATGTATGTATTTATATTGGCTCTTTCATTTAGGCCTTCCTTATTTCCGTCTGCATTTCACGGATGCATAAAATACGCTTAATTGTTCGGATGCGATAATATATGCTATACGCATATATATATATTCATATATGGATTATAGAGAGAGACCAGTAATAAACGAGAGAGACCAGTTTGTTTTATCATCAGCAAGAGTTGAATGCATTAGATTTCTAGATTTCAGTTGAGGTGAAAGAAGGTTTCACAGGTTCGAACCTCGACAAAGATGGATCAAGAACTAAGTCCAGAAAAAAAGCCATTATCAGAAAGCGATTATGACGTCATATCTTTTTCTAGTATACCATTGGACGATAAGTGTGAGAAACTACTTCCGGATGACTACGAGTGTAACTTAGTGATTGCGGACTGCGGGGAGGAATGCATCGGAGAAGAATGTGAACTAAGAGGTGGATGCAGCGGGGGCGGAGGAAGTGTTAGAATCGGAGATGGAGGTGCTGGTGGAAGCGGAAGTGGAGGAGGAGGAGGAGGAGGTGGTGGAGGTGGTGGTGGGAGTGGAGGCTGCAGTGGTTGCAGCGGTGGTGGCGGATGTGGCGGGTGTGAAGACAGTGACGACAACGTTGGTGGTATTTCCGGCATTGGTGTCGACATGGCAGGGGTAGGCCAAAACAACAACGACTGTGATAATAAAAAATCGAAGAAGAAGCAGAAGAAGTCCACGAAGAACAAAAACTACAAAGTCACCGTCGTCCAGCCGACGAAGGACGTGAGCACCAAGAAAGGTCGCAAAAACTCCAGGGAACCGGAAATACGTGACACTAACCTGGTGCTCTCCCTTTTTGTGCTCTTCTGCTTCAATCTGCCGTTTGGTCTGCTGGCTACTATGTTCTCCTTAATGGCAGGATCGGCGTTCAAGGAGGGGAAGAAAAAGAAAGCCAAATGTCACTCACGAACATCGATGGTCATCAGTCTGCTCGGCATTGCTACCACAGCCGCTTTGGTCATGTGTGTAATCTTCTTTTTAGCTATCAACGAGCAAAGCCAGGGATACTGATAGGTTGATGTTAAGAAAAGAAAAGGTGGGGGAAAATGGGACGATGTCTTCGAATGAGAAATAAACCTTTGGTCATGTGTGTTTATAATATTTTTAGCTATAAATGAGAAAAAACCATAGATAATGGTGATTTGATGTTGAAAAAAGAAAATAACCGGACAGCATTTTGAAATGAGCAAAATTTGAAGAATATCTGTGTTGATATCCAAATATCAACATGGGCAACGTTTTGGAATATGAAATACGTCCCTGCTCATGTGTTTTTATATTGTTTTAGCCATAAATGAGAAAAACCATAGATAATGGTGATTTGATGTTGAAAAAAGAAAAAACGGGATGGAGTTTTGGAATGAGCAAAATTAGAAGAATT
>NW_021827426.1:0-10348 GCF_006345805.1 Octopus sinensis | reverse complement strand
GCCAGGTTTTCTTTCTCTAATTGTTTTACAAAGTTCAAACCTACACAAGTTAATGTGGGGAAAACAAAATAGGAATTTTGAAAGCAATATCTATAAAACTAGATTTTAACCCTTTAGTGTTCGTATTATTCTGCCAAAATTAATGCTTTTTCATCCACATTGTTTTGAATTAATCATGCATTATTTCGTAGCTAGGAGATTTTGATGAGGAAGCTGTTAATTTTTTAAAAGATATTGTAGGGTTGGTGTGAGAGACCAGATCTGGCCAGTTTGAACATAAAACAGGCAGAATACTTTTGGCCGGATATGGCCGGTTTAAATGCTAAAGGGTTAAACATTGAACGGCTGGCGGGGGTGGGTCCACCACAATGAAATAGTAATGAAAGGGGTCTGTGGATGAAAAAACATAAAAAATAGTCAAGAAGTACTGCTATAGATGAAGCTGCACCAAACTAGTTCTATAACTTCATTGTAGGTTTGACAAATAATAGACTCACCAATATTTCCAGGTGGAGTTTTGGTGAAGAGGTCAAAGGTTGGAACTTAAGCAATTTTTTTCAAAAATAGTAAATACAGACTTTGGTTTCAATAAATTATAAAACAAAATAATAAATAGAAATAGGTAAAAAAAAAAAAAGTTTAGACAAAAATGTCAGGATGGTAAGACTGTAAAATTATGAATACACACACACACCTATGTATGAATATTGAAGAACAAATAGTTTAATTTTATTATATATTTTTGTATGCTTAATTTGTTCATTTTTTTTTTCATTATTGAGTTCATTACCTCTCCCCACCCCATCCACATACCTTTGATCTTTGCAATCAGAGTTCATAGTTTTAAAAGCACAAACACACACACACACACACACATGCACTACAATATATTTCTTTAACTAATGGATTTATTTTACTTTTCTATTTGATTTATTTATCTTTACATACCTGACATTGTTTAGATGAATGATATATATATATATATATATATATATATGTATATACATATATAATAAATATATATATATATATACATACATACATACATACACACACAACTTTCATAATCAGCAGAAGTTACAGAGAGTATAATAGACACACCCACATACTTGTGTATATATATATTATATCTATATATATATATATAATATATATATATACTCTTTTACTTGTTTCAGTCATTTGACTGTGGCCATGCTGGAGCACCGCCTTTAGTCAAGAAAATCGACCCCAGAGATTATTCTTTGGAAGCCTAGTACTTATTTTATCAGTCTCTATTGCTAAACTGCTAAGTTACGGAGACGTAAACACACCAGCATCGGTTGTCAAGTGATGTTGGGGAGACAAACACAGACACACTAACATGTACATACACATACATATATATATATATATATGACAGGCTTCTTTGAGTTTCCATCTGCCAAATCCACTCACAAGCACTTTGGTCGGCCCGAGGCCATAGTAGAAGACACTTTCCCAAGGTGCTACGCAGTGGGACTGAATCCAGAACCATGTGGTTGGTAAGCAAGCTACTTACCACACAGCCACGGTCAATCATATATATATATAAAAGGTTTCATTATTGGATTTGGTTTGCAAGATTCTTTATGTGACTTCGTGTGTTGAAGCATATTCTGTTGTGTCTGGGGAGAGTCAGCCTCTTTTGGTACCTTATAATTTAACGTACTCACTAAGTAAAAAAAGAAATAAGTGGAAATTTTACCGGTGAGTGTGTTAAATTATAAGGCACCAAAAGAGAATGATTCTCCCCAGACACAACAGTTTATAAAAGATATTTACCTGTATATTATAAGTTGTTCTCTTGTACTCGTATATAAGTCATGCTTGAGTTTTTCCAGTTAAGGAAGTATAAGATATTGCAACTTAAATACAAGTTAATCTGGTGTGTGTGCATGTGTGTGTGTGTTAGGTTATATTCTGTTAAGAACGTAGTTGAGTACAGTATAAAGCCCGTCCACCTTCAATATTTACATATCACCTGACGAAACACTACAACATCTCACAATGCAGGGAAATGGCTGCATAAACAAAATACCTGTGAACATGGAGAACTATGTTGTGCGGAAACAATTGTAGTGATTACAAATAAATGTTCCCCTGTACTCTTTCTTGTACTCCAACTGTACTCTGTACAATTGTACTCCAACATATCCAAATATATATATAATCATCATCATCATCATCATCGTTAGCGTCCGCTTTCAATGCTAGCATGGGTGGACGGTTCAACTGGGGTCTGGGAAGCCCGAGGCTGCACCAGCCAGTCAGATGTGGCAGTGTTTCACAGTGGATGCCTTCCTAACGCCAACCACTCCGAGGTGTAGTGGGTGATTTTATGTGCCACCGACACAGGTGCCAGACGAGGCTGGCAGACGGCCACGCTCGCGAGGTGTTTTTTATGTGCCACCGACACAGTGCCAGACGAGGCTGGCAGACGGCCACGCTCGGATGGTGTTTTTTATGTGCCACCGACACACGGTGCCAGACGAGGCTGGCAGACGGCCACGCTCGGATGGGTTTTTTTATGTGCCAACGACACAGGTGCCAGACGAGGTGGCAGACGGCCACGCTCGGATGGTGTTTTATGTGCCACCGACACAGGTGCCAGACGAGGCTGGCAGACGGCCACGCTCGGATGGTGTTTTGTTAGTGCCAACCGACACAGGTGCCAGACGAGGCTATATATATATATATATATATATATATATATATAAAACAATACAAATAAGAAAATGGAGGAACAGATTCATTTCAATCATCAACTTACAGATATTACCAATTCATATTATTTATTAACTGCATAAATAGGAACATCCAAATCCAACAAAATAAAACAATATACATCAATAAGTAAGACAATACCATAAGAATAATACACATATATGTATATATTGAATCGGAGACCCCCATAGGTCATGAATGACCATGGGATTGCACCAAGAAAGTTACTCTCCAAGGCACAAGTCCAGGCAGGTTGTTTATGGAAGACCAGCAGTCGTCCATGCATACCAGCCTCCCCTCTCCATGCCACCAGTGTTATCCAAGGGAAAGGCAAAGGCCAGCTTGGCACCAGTGACATCGCAACTCATTTCTACAGCTGAGTGAACTGGAGCAATGTGAAATAAAGTGTCTTGCTCAAGTACACAACACACAACCCGGTCCAGGATTCGAACTCACAACCTCACGGTCGTAAGTTTGGCATTCTGACCACTGAGCCATGTGCCCTCACATACAAACACACACACACACATATAAATTATACATATGTACATATCCATACACACACATGCTCTCACAAATCATCATCATGACCATCAACATATTTTAATGCTTGTTTTCCATGCTGGTATGGGTTGAACAATTTCACAGGGTTCAACAATCTGCAGAGTTGCATCGGGTTCCAATGTTACCTCTGGGCATAGTTTCTTTTGACACACACACACACACACACATAACCTATGTTAAAGTGAAACTACAAAATAACTAAAAAAAACAAAAACATTAACCAAATCATAACATTTCCGCATACTTAGAGGTGTATATGTTTACACCGACTCAAGTGCACACACACAGTCACAAACATACATGTGTATATACACACAAGCAGGTAACATGACACAAAACAAGTAAATACCACAAAACAGATGTAAAACAACAAAAAAACCAGAACAATAAGCAACAGTTAAAATGACAAGAAAAGACCTGTTGTCAAGCACCTGTCTGTCTGTGTGGGGTGTGGGGTGGGGGTGGACAGCAGTCAGCTAATCAGCTAAAGACATGTGCCAGGCATGTGCCTTGAAGTCAAAATAGGAGGATCAAACCTACCCATAATCACCCAGCCACCCACCCACTGTATCTGCGCCAGTAGTCACAAGACACCCTGCTTTACCTGCGACAGACACCATCGTTCCTTTCCCCCCACCCCACTCCGTACACAGGTACCCAGAGCTTATACCATCACCCCACTGAGCTCTCCCAACCGTGACCACAAACCCATTGTCGACAACAATAAAAAAACCAGCCACTGCCTACACAACTCACACCCCATCCCCAAAGTCTTTCACAACCTGTTATTTACACCTCCTACAGGTGTATGTGTATGTGTATATACATATATACATTTATATATATATATGTGTGTGTTTGTGTATGTGTATAAATGTGCACATGTGAACACGTAAATGTGCATTTCACTGGCTGTGTATGTACAGCAACATTCATACAAATGTGTATGTATATATTATATATATCATCATCATCGTTTAACGTCTGCTTTCCATGCTAGCATGGGTTGGACGATTTGACTGAGGTCTGGCGGACCAGATGGCTGCACCAGACTCCAATCTGATCTGGCAGGGTTTCTACAGCTTGGATGCCCTTCCTAATGCCAACCACTCCGAGAGTGTAGTGGGTGCTTTTATGTGCCACCGGCACGAGGGCCAGTCGGGTGGTACTGGTGACAGCCATGCTCAAATGGTGCTTTTTATGTGCCACCTGCACAGGAGCCAGTCCATTGGCACTGGCAACGACCTCACTCGAATGTTTTTTCACGTGCCACCAGCACAAGTGCCAGTAAGGCGATGCATGTAATGATCACGCTCGAATTGTGTTTTTTACGTGCCATCGGCATGGAGGCCAGCTTGTTGCTCTGGCAATGATCTCTCGTATGGTACTCTTAGCGCTTCACTAGCACGGTTGCCAGTCATCGAATTTGATTTCAATTTCATATATATATATATATTATAAGTGGAGGCACAATGGCCTAGTGGTTAGGGCAGCGGACTCGCGGTCGTAGGATCGCGGTTTCGGTTCCCAGATCGGGTGTTGTGAGTGTTTATTGAGCGAAAACACCTAAAAGCTCCACGAGGCTCCGGCAGGGGGTGGTGATCCCTGCTGTACTCTTTCACCACTCTTTCTCCCACTCTTTCTTCTGTTGGCCTGCTCGCTTAGCCAGCGGGGTGGCGTCATTCGAAGGCTAAAACAATGCGAACGCATTGTGACCAGCGATGTGTAACTACATCTGATGGACTGGTCGGTCACGTGATATATATTATATATATATGTATATACATGTATATACCATCATCATCATCATTATTTAGCGTCCGTTGTCCATGCTGGCATGGGTTAGACAGTTTGACTGGAACTGGTAAGTCAGAGAGCTGTACTGGATTCTCTTCCTAATACCAACCATTCGAAGAGTGTAATCAGTGCTATTTATGTGCCACCGGCATATGGGTGCCATTTACCTGACACTGGCAGTACCCATGATTGCAAAAGAAGCCCATTATATATATATATATATGTGTGTGTGTGTGTGTGTGTGTTTGTGTGTCTGTGTTTATCCCCCCACCCATCGTTTGACAGCTGATCTTGGTGTGTTTTATGTCAGCAAAAGAGACAGATAGAATAAGTACTAGACATACAAACAATAAGTTCGGTGGAGGGAGGGGATTATTTCGACTAAAGGCGGTGCTGTAGCATGGCCACAGTCAAATGACTGAAACAAGTAAAAAAAAATGTACAAACACACTGGGACTGAACCCAGAACCATGTGGTTTGTAAGCAAGCTACTTACCACACAGCCACTCCTGCACCTAACATACATACACACACACACACAACACACACACACACACACATATATATACATATATATATATATATAATATATACATAGCTAAATAGATACACAGATAGACAAATATGTAGGTAGAAAGATAGATAGATAGATAGATACATACATGCATACATACATACATACATATACATGCAGATACTGCAGTGAATGTATAAATGTACATCATTCCCGAACAACCCACCTAACTACCACCAGCACCACCGCAATCCTCAATGTCTAAATAAATACCCAACAGTCACAATGACACATACACACACACACACACACACACACACACACACAGCCCTAGTATCACCTGTAGCTGACAAGACAGCTCATTTACAAAAGAAGTCATCACTTTCTTACCTTACCTAACAACACACTCTCCCCCTTTCTCTCCTCTCTCTCTCTCTCTCTCTCATACACATACATTAATGCATAGACACACACTCTCATGCACATTTCTACAAATGCATAGGCATGCACGAGGCACTGCATGGAGAATGAATGCTAATACACACACACACACACACACACACACACACACACACACACACACACACACACACACACACAACATACCACACACACACACACACATACACACACACACACACGAATGAACATAGAGGATGAAGGAATGAGGAAGGGAAGGAGGGAAGATAGGAAGTATTAGCAGAATAAGTGAAGGCAGTGGCTATGGTGATGGTGGTGGTTGTGCTGGTGGGAGTGGTAGAGGTGGTGGCAGGAGTAATAAGCCTGTTAACCCTTTCTTTACTATATTTCTGACCAAAATACACCCCTTATGTGTTTCAATTAATTTCTAACATAATCATAAATTTAGTCTGGTTTCATTAAACAACTATAACTTTTTTATTATCAATATAATCTGATGTTTGGAAGAATAATTTAATGAAATGTTCTCAACCAATATACTATAATTTTGTCACAAAGTGACTCTAATTGCAGGTAGATACAGGTAAATTCAACAAAATATAAAATTATTAAAATTTTGTTCAAACATCGCTAATATTCAATTGGGTATATACAACAAAATTTTACGATAGAATTTGTTATTCTGGGTAACTTTCTGATACCCATAATATTTATGGCAAAATAGTCTTAATTTCATTTAAGGTTGTGGGAAACCACTAACTATCCTTTCTTTCGCTGTTTACATTTAGTGTAATGGTTCGTTTCCGCCGTAATGATTTCAAATAGACTCATCGGCAAAAGTAAAAAGAAATAGTCTATCACTTTACTCTCCTGAGAAAGTCTGTGGCTTGGTCCAGTTTCTTCAGAAAAAAATCACCGAAAGAAACAGTTTTTAAATTTTCACTCCATTCAGGTGCCAATTCATTTTCTTTATTGCAGTCGGAGCTCTCGGATTCACTGTTTTCACTTTCGGAAAATGAAACATCAGATTCATTATCAAATACCAAGTGCTTTTTTTCAGTCATAAAGTTAGATTTATGAAGGTCTTCAGTAGAAAATCCTTCGAATTCTGACTCGCTGCTTGATATAATGAAATTCGTATCCATTTTTTGTCAGAATTACAAATTTTGAAAACACAATAGGGACAAATTTCGGAAAAAAATCTCCCAAAATTCACGGAATTAAAATTACACTTCGATTGTTGTACAAAACTGTAGATGAACTGTTTACGAAGTATAATCACGTGTTTTCATGAATGTACTAAAGAGATTTGCTCTGATATTCTCATTTGGGTTTGGGTGGTTTGGTTACATTAACCAAAATTTTTTTCGGGCGGCTTTGGGCGGTTTGGTAACGAAAGGGTTAAAGGCTGAACTCTGAGATTTCTTACACACGCATGCACGCACACACACAAACACACTCCATTTGGTCGTGGGATGAATTGCCACGAGATGGTCATGGCCGGAACGACCCATGATCGCAAGTCTACTGGGTCATGGTTGACATGAGGCTATACAACAACATCAAGAACAACCTGCAATCTCACTCTCAACAAATTGGTGGTCACAGCACCTCACCATTTATTGAAGACTTTCTATGGCCGGATGCCTTTCCTGTTGCCAACCTCCCCCTGTTTTCGCAGCAAGGTAATATTTCTTTGTGGCCAGACATGTTTTTGCAGAACATTGGAAACAAATGGCATTCATTTACAACAATTACACACTGTCAAGACATGGGAATACATATAGTCATACCACACACACACACACACACACACACATAAATCATGTGTGGACAAGAAAAGAGGTAGAACTCAATATTGTAGGGAACAGAGGATATATTTATCAAATGACACAAGTATGAAACTTATCAACAAATTCAATGATCGTTGCTTCAGCTTGGGCAAGTCCAGTGCATGTAGTACCACATAGACATATATATATATATATATATATATATGTATATATATAGGTGTGGTTGTGTAGATAGGTACAGGTGTGGCTGTGTGGTAAGAAGCTTGCTTCCCAACCACATGGTTCCTGGTTCAGTCCCACTGTGTGACACTTTGGGTTAAGTGGCTTCTACTATAAGAAGCCTTTATAAGAAAAAGTTAAATGAAAAAACTGTTTCTTATACAAAAAATAAATTGTTCTTATGTATGCCAACTTTTGAATCCCCATGTATAAACACACACACACAACACACACACATACACATAACAATTTACTTCTAGTTTCTAACTTCCAAATCCATTTACAAGTCTTTGATTGGCCTGGGGCTATAGAAGACATTTTGTCTAAGGTTCACTATGTTAATTTAAGATTCTTACACTGTTCACTACACAGCCTTGTTGTAAACTGTACAATGATCACAATGTTAACTACAATTATTCACCAGTGTTTACCGAAAGCTGTTCACTTTCAAACTAAATCCGTCGACAAATATTGAGGGGAAAAATAAAAAAACAGAGAAGGCAAAAATCAAAAAGAAAAACAGTAGTTAGACAAAAACATAGAAAAGAAGAAAAATAAGATTTTATAGAGGAAAAAAAAAAATTATTATTATTATTATTATTATTTATTATTATTATTATATTATTATTGTGTAGAAGATTGAGAAATCAAAAGAGAAAAAAAATAACTTGAATTTTAAAGAATACAGAAGTGGGGGGGGGGGGGTGGGTGGAGTAAGGTTTTGGAGAATAAGGGAGTGAAATGAAATTTAAAAATTGAATGGAAATATTTCTAGGATGATATTTCTTAAGAATTTGGAAGCTGCAAAAGATAACATCATAAACCATCACACATCACAACTACCATTGCTGCTGTTGCTGCTGCTGCTGGTGCTGCTGCTGACGCTGCCACCACCACCACCACCACCAACACAACCATTACTACCACCACTACCACCATTACCAATGCCACTATCACCACCAGTGCTACCACCACTACTATTACCAACTATTATCGCTACCACCCTCATCATCAACTATCACATACCATTGCTATCACCACAACCATCATACACTACCACCACCACCACTGCTACTGCTGCTACTTCTTCCACACTGCCATCACACTATAATGCACTACCACCCCAACCACAACTTACCACTAAACCATTCACACACCTCCATCACCAATTTAACCATTTATGAGGACCACTACTACTACCACCATCACCACCACCACCACCACCACCACCATCACCACCACCACCACCACCACACATACAACCTCACCAACTAACACACACACACACCTACCATCACCACCAACATCCAACAACAATCCAACTATTCAACACCCCTACCACCACCACCACCTCACCCCACCCCACCCCACCCCACCAAACATGAAAAGGTAAGAAGCAGCTGTATTTCTTCAAAGCAAGGTAGAAACTAAAAAGGTAAAAGGAAGAGGCAGGAACGGGTTGGGGAAGGTGGGTGCTTTGGATGGAGATGAGGAGAGAGAGAGAGTGACAAGACAGAATAGCTCTCTAAGAGGGTGTGTATATGTATGTGTGTATGTTGGTGTGTGTGTGTGTGTGTGTGTGTGTGTGTGTGTGTGTGTGTGTGTGTGTTTGTACATATGCTTTGTTAATTTCACATCAATGCATTCCTTGTTGACAAGTTTGATGGGCAAAAGCTCTCAGAAAGAAAATTTTATGCAGAAATACACACATACACACACAAACACAACTACATACATACATACATACATACATAAATACCATACATACATACATATATACATACATACATACATAAGTACATATGTATGTATGCATATATGTATGATTATATATGTGTGATATAATATATATATATATATATATATATATATATAATGTACATATATATGTGTGTGAATATATATATATACTCTCACTCCTTAATAAATACGAGACCTGTCTTTGTAAAAAGAAGAAATAAAGTCAACATCTTCTTCATCCTCACCATCATCACCACACCACCACCACCACCAACAACAACAACAAGATTATCAACATCATCACCATCAACATTATCAGTATTGTCTAACAACCATCTTCACCATTATAGGCATTACCACCACCACCACAAGAGCCAACGCTGCCGCCGTTGCTCATTTATCTTCCTGCTTAATATTGCCACTATATTAATGATGATGTTACCATTAATTCTAATGAGAAGAACCACAACCAATCAACAACAACAACAACAACAACAATGCCCAGGTGACATATTGAATAATAACGATATTCATGTGACATACTCAACAACAAAAA
>NW_021827425.1:7500-10217 GCF_006345805.1 Octopus sinensis | reverse complement strand
TACTTGTTTATTTATACACGTCAACGATATCTTATTATTTTTGCATTATTTTCAATAAAAATATTTCGTATATTTACATATTACATAGCTGCATTGATTCTTTTCTAAAACTTTCCTGCTTCTTTTCCATTTCTTCTCTCTTTCTAACCAGCTACCCAACACCCCAATCACTTATTTCCTATAGACGTGGTGATATTGTCAACCAATAACATGATTTTGTTTCGACCTTATCCAATCAAAACACGTCTACATATAAAAAAAATTCTCTTCAGTGATGCTTGTAAACAATTTTTTTACATATCATAATCCTTCGAAAATTCGGGGGGAAAAAAACTCGGAGTAATAATTTGTTAAATTTTAGCTTCAAATTTGATATAATAGAATATAATATAATATAACGGGCAAGGCTGTATGGTTAAGAGACCATGAGGTGTCAGGTTCAGTCACATTGGACGGCATCTTGTGTAATTGCTGCCTATTGTAGTACCGGATCGACTGATGCCTTGTAAGTGAAGTTGGTTGGCGGAATCTGTGTGGAAACCCGACGTATATGTATGAGTGTGCTTTTGTGATTTGTCTCCCCGTCTACAGCTTGACAACTGGTGTTTACATCCCCATGACTTAGTGGCTCAGCAAAATAGATCAATAGAATAAGTACCAGATTTTAAAAAACTTTTTAAAATAAGAGATTGGGTCGATTTGTACCTATGAAACCACGAGGTGTGTGCGTGTGTGCGTGTGTGTGAGATGTGTGTATGTGTGTGTGTGTGTGTGTGTGAGGCGTGTGTGTGTGTGAAGTGTCTGTGTGTGAGTATTTGCATGTGTATACACGCATATGTACGCATATTATACAGTAATTATGACATACAATTTGCTATTTCAGTCGAAAACTCTGCACAACGGACACCACTAGGTTTCAGGGATTATCAAGAGAAAATATGCACCGTTTCGGGACCTTCCTCTCGACGACATTCGAGAAAATATGATAAACAGAAGTATATTTTATTCCTTCCCAATTTACGTTGCACAGTTGTGGTTTTGGAATCTGCTTTGATTGTTTCAATGGCAATTAGAAGCTTAACCACAACGGATAATCAGGGACAAACCTGTATTGCATTAGCTTACTCAGTAAAGTGCCTCTCTGATGATCTTTTGTGGTTAAGCATCCAATTACATTTCAAACACCCAATGCAGAGTGTTTTAAACAATCACCATGAGGAAAATTATTGATAGACAGGAAGCAAATAATATCATAATATCTTCTACGTTAGGCGTAGGAGTGGCTGTGTGGTAAGTAGCTTGCTTGCGAACCACATGTCTTGGGCAAGTGTCTTCTACAATAGCCTCGGGCCGACCAAAGCCTTGTGAGTGGATTTGGTAGACGGAAGCTGAAAGAAGCCCGTCGTATATATGTATATATACGTATGTATGTATGTATGTATGTATGTATGTATGTATGTATGTATGTATGTATGTATGTATGTATGTGTGTGTATATGTTGTTGTATCTGTGTTTGTTGCACCAATATCACTTGACAATCGATACTGGTGTGTTTACGTCCCTGTAACTTAGCAATTCGGCAAAAGAGACCGATAGAATAAGTACTAGATAGGCATCCAAAGAATAAGTCCTAGGGTCGATTTGCTCGACTCAATGCGGTGCTCCAGCGTGGCCACAATCAAATGGCTGAAACAAGTAAAAGAGTATTTATTTTGTGCATTATAACCAGTAATATTTCTAAGTATAACAGTAACCAGACCACTATAATGGAAGCAGACTGCCTCATGGCATTCTACGTTGAGCTTTAAACTCCAATGCCTCAGCCATACAACTAATTGTACACGCAAGATAAACCACATATAACATATATATATATATTTTATTATATGGTGTAATGTTTCGTTGCTTTCCCTGTGTGTTTTGCGTTTAAAACTTCGCGTTACGTGTTTCCCCAAGACTATTAGAGTTAGTCACTAATACTACAGATGAGAAGTAATCTACAATATCCAATCTTTCTAGAAGGACGTTTTCAACGCAGCTACTGTCTCGTGACAAAACAGAAAACATTAGATCAACACATACAAACACACAAATACACACACACACACCACATATACATGTGTGTGTGCGTGTAAATATGTGTGTGTAGTGTATTTATAAGTATGTAGTATGTATGCACGTACGTGTGTTTATATGCATTTATACATGAGTAGGTATATGCATATATATATGTATAATCTACATATATACATATACATAAATAATAATATATAATATAATATAATATATATTATATATATATATATATATTATATAATATAATATATATAATATATATATATATAACTGTACATCTATTTATTCTATCTATATATGTATATATATATATATATATATATATATATATATAATACTATATATACGCGGTCACCACGTGTGTGAGTGTTTATGTGGTGTGTGTATAAAATATATATATATCTGTTTATATAGATAGATAGATATGCATATATATAATATATATATATATATATAATATATGCGTGTGGTGTGTGTTATGTTGTGTGTGTGTTGTGTGTGTGGTGTGTGGTGGTGTGTGTGTGTGTATGTGTATGTGTGTGCATAATTCATCTGTTATATTTCGCTGTTGCTTGTTTCAAGTTTTAATAAACACTATATTCCGTCAACAACAGCAGACAGTGTGCAGCTAATGTGAATG
>NW_021827425.1:0-2500 GCF_006345805.1 Octopus sinensis | reverse complement strand
ATAATTATCAAGTAGTCAGCATGGAAAAAAGCAATTTCATATATATATATATATATATATATATGTGTGTGTGGGGGGGTGTATAAAGAGAGGGGCTAGAGTGATAACTAAATACCAACACGTTAGAGTGAAGACTGATCACGAAACATGACATCATTTACTATTCGCTTTTTCTATTTTGATTTCAAGTCTTGTAATCATTCACTTCGCCATTCATTCTTTGGAGTGAAGTACCAAGCAAGTATTTGGTTCAGTATAATTGTATGTTCCATCTCCCAAATATATGTTTTCGAATTAGAACTATCAATTTTTATTATATTTATTAGGAAAGTAGATAATATATTTCTTTACTACCCACAAGGGGCTAAACATAGAAGGGACAAACAAGGACAGACAAAGGGATTAAGTCGATTACATCGACCCCAGTGCAAAACTGGTACTTTATTTATCGACCCCGAAAGGATGAAAGGCAAAGTCGACCGTAGCGGAATTTGAACTCAGAACGTAACGACAGACGAAATACCGCTAAGCATTTCGCCCGGCGCGCTAACGATTCTGCCAGCTCGCCGCCCTGAGGAAAGTAGATAATAGTTTCTGTACAACACCCGACAAAATACTTCAGAGTTTGTACATTTAACTCGTGTTGCAATCAAAGCTTTCTTCTTATTTCCAACATGTCTTTGTTGTTGTCCGAATATATTCAGCCTAAACCATCTCTCGGTTCTCCTTTTTGTTTAATGAATGTGCCATCTTTTAAAAAGTCTGCTGGGTGTAATGTAAAAGAAATTTAATTGCATTTCCGTTGTGCGGCACGTAGGAACTCTTTCGTCGGCCCTTTCTGTTCTGCTCTACGCACAAGACCCGAAATTTGGGGGGACGGTGCCAGTTGATTAGATCGACCCCAGTACGCAACTGGTACTTAATTTATCGACCTCGAAAGGATGAAAGGCAAAGTCAACCTCGAAATACCTCGAGACGAAATACCTATTTCTTTATTACCCACAAGGGGCTAAACATAGAGGGGACAAACAAGGACAGACATAGGTATTAAGTCGATTATATCGACCCCAGTGCGTAACTGGTACTTAATTATCGACCCCGAAAGGATGAAAGGCAAAGTCGACCTCGGCGGAATTTGAACTCACAACGTAACGCAGACGAAATACCGCTAAGCATTTTGCCCGGCGTGCTAACGATTCTGCCAGCTCACCGCCTTATTCATCGGTCCTTTCGTATCTTTCCTGTTGGCTCGATCTTCCAAGGGAGGCTAAAGTAGTTGAGGTCAAACACTGGGATGTATTTACTAGACCATACACTCCGTCTCAAAATTCTAGAGCTGGTGTCAGTGTTATGTATGTGATTATTATCATACTCTTTCGAGGCGAACTCGCAAAGTCGTTAGCATGCAGGGCAAAATGCTTAACGGTAATTCGTCCGTCTTTACGCACTGGGTTCAAGCTCCACCCAGTTAAAATTTGTCTTTCATCCTTTCGGGGTCGATAAAATAAGTACCAGTCGAGCAGTGACATCGATGTAATCGACTTACCCCTCCCCCGAACTTCCTGGTCCTTGTGCCAAAATTTGAAACCATTATTACAATATTCTAAGGAGGCGAGCTTGCAGAATCGTTAGTACGCAAGACAGAATACTTAGCGGCATTTCGCTCGTCTTTACGTTCTGAGTTCAAATTCCGCTGAGGTAAAACCTGCCTTTCATCCTTTCGGGGTCGATAAAATAAGTGTTAGTCAAGTTGTAAGGTCGATGTAATTGCCTTCCCCTCCCTCAAAATTGCTATCCATTTACCAAAAATTAGAAAACATTATTACCATGATTTCAAGGCACTGACCTGGCCGAATCGCTACTGCATCGGACTTACTCAGCGGAATTTCTTCCACTTCTTCACGATCCGATTTTAAATTTCTCCAAGGTTGACTTTGCCCCTCATCCTTTCTTGGTCGATAAAATGAAGCCCCATTTGAGCAGTGAGACCGATGTAATCAATTTTCCCCTCCTTCAAAAATGCTGGCCTTGTGCCAAACTAAGAAAGAAAATCTACCATACTCTTGTTGCAGTAAGATTAGCCACAACGTATCTAATTATTTCGCTTTCCAAGTTCTATTAAGCGTCATACTAGGAACAATCCATGTCTGGCGTCAGCGCTGACGCTGCTAACTATTGCACTTGTATAATTTCATGTGTGACATTGTCAAATCCGATTAAAGAAGACGAAAAAATAAATAATATAATGGATTATTTCTGAGATTATTCTTT
Source organism: Octopus sinensis (assembly GCF_006345805.1). Lineage (NCBI taxonomy): Eukaryota > Metazoa > Mollusca > Cephalopoda > Octopoda > Octopodidae > Octopus > Octopus sinensis. The sequence goes on along the minus strand of NW_021827425.1, from coordinate 229 downwards.
GTGATAAAACGAAACGACGAAATTTAGTCGGAGAAAAGTCTTAAAATGGCTTTTATTCAGCGGGAAAACTAATTAAAAAGTGTGAAGAATTATGTTTTGATTTAAAATTTTTGATTCTCTTTCGATAATCCGGATTATTGATGTTGATGTGTTTTATTTATTTTATTATTTGTAATCCGTAAGATCGATTGGCAACAACAACGACAACAACAAAAATAATAAGTTTTTA
>NW_021827424.1:2500-10363 GCF_006345805.1 Octopus sinensis | reverse complement strand
TATCGTAAACTTATGCAAACATTTTATGAATTTAAATATAATTAGGGTTCATACATCGCCTGTATGTTGTGAAGCAATTTGCTGAACCCTAAATATAATTATACTCATAATTATACACTTTTTGTACATATATTTATATATAAATACATACATACATATATATAGTATATATATATATATATATATATATATATAATATATATATATATTATATATATATATACACCTTTGAAATATAATGTACAGTGTAATGATTTTAAAAAAGAGATAGCGTAAACTATTGTGCTAGCTCGCAGCCTGAATAATAAATAAATATATATATATATATATATATATATATTGAATATTCATATATGTATATTTGAATATATGTGTATTATATATATGTATATATGTATATATATTATATATATATGTATATATGATGTATATATATGTATATATTTGAATATATGTGTATATATATATATATGTATATATTTATTTATATATGTTTTCATATATGTATATATATATATATTATATATATATATATACATATATACACATACATATATAAATATATATACATACATATATATATACATTTATATATACATATATGTATATTCAAAAAATACATCTATATACGTCAATATATGCGGATGTACATATTCATATATTTATATACTTACATACATGCCCACTTACATGCATACATACATACATACATACATACATACATACACACATACATACAGAAACACATACACAGATATACACCAACGAATTTATGGTCATAGAAGCTGAATTTCAAAAGTTATACGTTGTAAAATGCCTTATGAAAATGTAGTAGGAGTTGTTGTTGTTGTTGTTGTGGTGGTGGTGGTGGTGGTGGTGGTGGTGGTGGTGGTAGTGGTAGTTTAATGAAATTGTGGCCGTACGTTTTGCGGTATTTTATTACAATATTCCATTATACTTATAATATATTGTTTCAATACCTTATATATCAACGACGCCAATTATAATAATAATGATAATAATAATAATAATAATAATAATAATAATAATAATAATAATAATAATAATAATAATAATGATAATGATAATAATAATAATAATAATGATAATGATAATAATAATAATATTAATAATAATAATAATAATAATAATAATAATAATAATAATAATAATAATAATAGTGATAATAAAAATAACAATAATATGACTGTTATTATTATTATTATTATTATATTATTATTATTATTCTAGAGCATTACATGAAGACTTGAAGTTGGGTGAGGAAAAATATCAGCTAAAAAGACCTCAGTACATGACAGGCATTCATTTTATCCGTAGCTAACGCATATCTTTCAATATTGACTTCGACGAGATTCGAACTTAGGACTTGTTGAACGATCAATTTCGCAATGCTTTTCCGTGGGTGCTGTAAGAATTCTGCCAACTCGTTGCGGGCCGTAATCTAGTCACTTGGACAATTATGAAAATCAACCGATCGGCCCTTAAATTGCCAAACACTTTTGTTGAACGAAAGGAAAAGAGACTTATATATCTACTGGTTGGTGACAAACAGACTGTCCGTTTTTTATTGGTTTGGCCTATCACGCTCACCTGGGTGGAACACCTGTAACTTACGATATCTTGATCTAGAGGTTTATTTGAGTGCAAAGAACACAGAATGATGGTTGACTTGGGGTAAACAAATAGCATAAATTCAGGGCTGTTGCAGGAGCTCATTGTCTTGTTTACATAAAGCATTTGATGATAGCGTCTGTTAGAAGATTGAAAACTTTGGTCAGGAGGAGTAATTGAGCATAGAAATAGCTGGGTGTTGTATGGATAATTGTCTTTCTATAGAAATTGTATTTTATAACCGAAAGTGAAAGATATCTTACCATTGATTCTTAATATGGTAGGTGGTACCCTCTTGTTGGCGTTGTGAGCTCGTGAGAGGGCAGCAATTATGAAGTCAGGTCTATTGAAGCGTTGGGTGTTTAGAAGTTACATGATTTTTATTAGAAATAAAATATACATCAGGTACAATACACTGTATTTCAAAACACGTCTTCAATGATTCCTTTGATGCGATGAGAACATGAGGAGTACATTGCATTTTCAGTGAGCAGTAACACGGTTGAGAATGGAGCACTATTGTCCAATATAATTAGTTACATAAGTCCTCGTTTTCTTTTGTATGAATATTAAACGACTGCGCACAATTAATTACTCGGATTAAAATAATTTGAAGTATAATATATATTTATTTGTTCGTAAAACACCGTGAAAAAGCATTTATAAAACCCCACTAATGAGAAGGGCGGAGGCTACCATTGTGGTAGACCACTGTTTCCCAACTTGGGCCATGCGCTCCACCTGTGGGGCCATAAAAAATTATGGATCTCATTAAAGTGATTCCCTTTTTTTCTTATTCAATAATGTACTTTTTTCTGTACTCAGTACGAGACAAAACAGTTACCGGTAGAGTCTTTTGTATTAAATTGGTTGTGATGAAGAATATTAAAAATGCAGTTTTCTACCAACCACTGAAAAGTTATAGTGGGGCCTGGGGGAAAGTAGGTTAGGAAAGAGTGTGTTAGACAGACTGAATGTGCCAGGAAGGTCAGCTGATGAAAGAAGTAGTGAGATGCTGGAAAGAATATTGATCAGTAAATAGAAGTTTTATAGTTGCTACTGTAGCGGGGTTGGACAGTCTAAATCGCTTGACCGGGAAAGAGCAGTCGAGAACACAAACGGTAGAATGGTTGAATAAACTAAATATCTCAGTCAAGCTGTTTGGCAGTAAATACAAGTTTGTAGTCGGTATAGTAGCGGGGTTAGACGGTGTAAACCTTTGATCAGGAAAGAGCAGTTGAGGACAGAAAGAGTGGAATGCTTGAACAAAGTAAATGTCTTCGTCAAGGTATTTGGCAGATTAATATGTTGCAGTCAGGAAGAGCAATTCAGGCCAGAAATGGTACGATGTTAGACGGCACCAAAGGTGGTTTTCCTATGTTTAATTACTTCTATTTTACATTCTTATGTTAAAGTCCCATTGGGGTCGATTTTATTTAGTTTTACTTTTCGTGCTTCCGAGATCGATAAAATAATTACCGGTCTAGTATTGGGTCTGCTTAAATCGATTAGACAAATCCTTTAAAATGCGTGGCCCTGTGCCAAAGTTAGCAAACACTGTTAATCTTTGTAGTTGAGAGTACTGTGTTTAACGACAACTGTTCCTCTTGAACACAATAACTTATAGATAATTCGATAATACTGTAACGATGTTAAACTTTAATAGTAATTGCTTCTTACAAGGCGGCTGGAGAGAAGTAATTATTTACCACATGTTTAGCCACAAGTGTTTAGCCTGAACACAATAAGTGATAGATAACGATACTAGCACTACACCAACATAAATGTTTTATCTCGGCTGTAACTACGTGTTTAGAAATTGTTTAACAAGTGTTTAACGAATGTTTAGCTTGATCATAATTAGTTATTGAGAGATATAACAATAATAATAACGATGTTAAAAATAATTAATAGTAAACTGCTTAAAAATTATTCTATCGGATACAAAGTAGAAGAGTGTGTTTAGCAGGTGTTTAGTAAGCGTTTAGCTTGAATAAAATTGAAACTGTAATAGGGTACTAATGTTAGAAAGTAGCAATTAAAGCTCTCTAAGTGTTTACAAAGTATCTAATATTCAAGTGTAGCATAAATACAGAGAATACGGATTGTATGTGTGTTTCGCAAGTGTTTATCAAGTACTTAACCTAAACAGGTTCCTATTAAAATAATAGCCAAGTAACTGGCGTCGTCAGCTCGCTCAATGCTGTCAGCAGACCAAGAATTTGATTTCCGCGTCAGATGTGGGTTTGACTGTTGGCTTAACTGAAAGCCATCTGCCTGGCATTGAATATTGCCGTCATCTTTGGGTTGGTACCTTCTCTTTACGTCTTAACACGCTTTAGCGAATTCAGAATCGAGTTGTTAACACGGTGTCCTCTTCTGCTTTCTCGTTTGGCGTATTTAGCGCATCGTCGAAGCGTGTCATCCTTCCGTCATTTCCACAGGCATTTCTATTGCCATTAATCTGATGAACTTCGTGCCTTAAACGTGTTACACTATTTTCTTTCTCGGGGCATCGTTTCTTAGTTGAGCTTCCCATTAGTCCTAAGCCCTTTTATTCACATGGCTTCTTACCGCATAAGATTGCTCTTTCGAACTCATTATCAACCTCATCTTTTCCTTTACTCCCATGGTATTCACTCCTTTCGGATTTCACTCAATCGATATCTTTTGATTTTGTTCACCCGATGCTTTCCTTTTTACTTTTTGTTTTGTACTGCATTACAAGACACTAGTCTCAAGATTTGTTTGAGACAAAATCCTAGGATCTTCTGCTTATGCCACTTGTGAAAGGTACACAACAACAACAACAATGACCACAATAATAATAATAATAATAATAAATGCCCTGATGCAGTACCAGGCAGTGGCTCTCATGGCTTATGATCTTAACTGATTGGTAGTGTTATCATGTACATTGTTTTGTCTTGGTATAAAAGATGGGCTACAGCCAATATTCTGCTCAATACCACAGATTTGCTTGTCAGTTGTTTGACCTTAACGAGTTGAGCATGTCCCTTAGTGGCTGACGATATGTGCATCTCTGATCACGAGCAGAAGTAGTGGGGGAGCATCATAGCCATGTGTTGAGAGGGATTCTTTGGGGTTTGAATAATTCACCTCTGGAAACATGGGTGTTTCGTTCAAGATCCTTAAACAACCCTTATTCAGGGACCTTTTGAGCGGGATGGGCTACTCAACCAGAAGAAAATTCTAACTGGGTCCCAACTGCAAGGTCATGTGCTGTTTATCTTGATATGAGATCACCATGTCGCGCACATATGGTTGTGATGCATGTGTCTGGTGTACCCTTATCAGACGGGTAGTCATGATGGGTATACTGAGCTTTGTATATTTTACCCCAGTGTCACTTTGATGACATGCATTGCTCTCTGACTCAATAATAATAATAATAATAATAATAATAATAATAATAATAATAATAATAATAATAATAATAATAATATAATAATAATAATATAATAATAATAATAATAATTTCTTTCATAGGCACAAGGCCTGGAATTTGAGGGAAAGGAGACAGTAGATCACATCGACTCCAGTCCTTGACTGGTACTTAATGTGTGGACCCCGAAAAGATGAAAGGCAAAGTCGACTTCGGCAGAATTTGAACTAAGAATTTAGCGACGGGTGAAATACCACTAAGCATTTCGTCCAGAGTGCTAACAATTCTGCTTGCTCGCCGCCTTAATAATGATGATGATGATGATGATGAAGTCTCTGGAATCCAAGGAAATTGGTTAATGGTCTGTGTTGGCAATAATCGTGTAATATAAGCGTTTCACAGACGAATTATTTGTCCACAAAATAAGCATCATCACTCTCTCTTTCTCTCTCTCTCTCTCTCTCTCTCTCTTTCTTTCTCTCTCTCTCTTTCTTTCTCTCTCTCTCTCTCTCTCTCTCTCTGTGCCTCTTTCTCTACTTGTCTTCTTTCTCAATCTATCAAAATTGAAGGATAAACATCAATTTCTTCATATCTGGTGGGCGACTGATATTCCAAAAAAGTTCTACGACATATTTTGAAGTAGGGTTATTCACCAGCCGACGAAACCCGATTTTTACTTAATTTTTACCAGTTGAAAAATATTGAAAGTATATCCATCTTAGTCGTACAACATTACTTTGTAGTATATAATGGTTACTAATAATCCTTTCTACTATAGGCACAAGGCCTGGAATTTGGAGGGAGGGGGCTAATCGATTGCATCGATCACTGTTCTCAACTGCTATTATTCTATCGACATCGAAAGATGAAAAGCGAAGCCGATCACGGCGGAATTTGAACTCAAAACATAAAGACGGACGAAATAGCGCTAAGGATTTTTTTTACCCGGCGTCCAAACGATTCTGCCACCTCGCCGTCATATCATGCTTTCTGATAATGGTTTCAAATGGAATCAGAAGGCCAGTAAGTTTGAAGGAGGGGGTTAAGTCGAATACATCGACCACAGGGCACAAAATGCTACTTTATCTTATAGATTCTGAAATGAGAAAAGGCAAAGTCGACTTCGGCGGAATTCGGACTTTAAAGGTAAAGACAGACGAAATGCTGATAATCATATTGTCCGGCGTGCTAACCATTCTGCCATTTCACCGCCTTTATAATGGTTGAGAATGACACAAAATGTCAACCTTTAGTGGGCAGCGACACAGAATATGTCATTTCATTTGCTCGGCCACTTCAGTGGTATTCACTTTTTTTTTATATATAAGTTTGGGAAGTGAAAGTGCGTGGCCGAGGAGTTTGGATGCTCCACTCACGATCTCAAGATCGCGGTTTCGATTCCCGAGCCAGGCAGTGCATTTATTTTTCAGTGAAGCACTTCATTACATGTGGTTCCAGTCCAAATGGTTTACCGTATGACAGAATGGCGTTCCGTTCGGTGTAAATATCGTAATCAATATCGGTCTCATATGAACTGTTGAAACTCGGTAAATACTCTTATGAGCCCCATGGCTTGAGAAAGTAATGTTCGTGGGTTGTTGATGATAACACAGCAATGCAGATTTGAGAGAGAGAGAGAGAAAGAGAGAGAGGTTAATAGAAGTAAATTAAAGAGTTTTGCCATTACAGTTCTTGATACAGTGTGTTAAAATGTGGAAATAACTCAAAAAGTTTCATTCTTTTAATCTGTACTCTCCACTGTAGAATAACACTCATGTATTTATAATCTGGTAAAAGTATTCTGAACACTGTATATACCATATATATACATCCAGGAATTGTAAGTAGCACAGAGCTTAAGGCCAAAGCCAGGAAGGTAGATATCGGCCGACGAATAGGGAGACGTAAGTGGAGAGAGTTGAAGCTGGCGCTAAGAAGCGAAGGGTGTTTGAAAGGCAATATAGGAAGACATATGTAGACACGTACACAATTATATAATGGCAAATGTTTATACTTGAAGATATCCATATGTACATAATGGTGTTTATGGTCTTCATTACAGGAATCTAAAGCTACGGGAGGAAGCAACGGCTTACAAGATAACTGCAAATCCACAATTGCGTATGAAGGCAAAGACTTCTCTCTCTTCCGCCGAGGTCGACTTTGCCTTTCATTCTTTCGGGGTCGATTAAATAAGTACCAGTTACGGACTGAGGTCGATATAATCGACTTAATCCCTTTGTCTGCCTTGTTTGTCCCCTCTGTGTTTAGCCCCTTGTGGGTAGTAAAGAAATATATATCTATCTATCTGTCTATCTGCCTGTGTAAACACACACACACACGCATGCATATATATATATGTGTGTGTGTGTGTGTGTGTGTGTGTGTGTGTGTATGTATATATGTATATATATGCCACATATATATAAACATTTCACTGTGAATAAGAAGCTCGCTTGGCAGCCAGGTGGTTTCGGGTTCAGTGTCACCGCGCGGCATTTTGCCTTAGAGTTTTATTCTAACAGCCCCGTATCGACCAATGCCCTTTGAGTGTATTTCTAAAACGGAAACTGTTGAAGCCTGCCTGAATACATGTTTGTGTTTGTGTTTGCCTCCCTCCCCACCCCACTAATTGACAATCCTCCCGTAGCATTAACTGTTCGGCACAAAGGGACGACAGGACAAGTATAAAATTTGAATATAATCACAGGGGTCAAAATATTCAACTAAAGCCCTTCAAAGAAGTGCACCTGTATGGCGGCTGTTCAATGACTGCAGCAAGTCCAGTACAAACACACACACACACACGTGGCAGGCAAACGCAC
>NW_021827423.1:0-12347 GCF_006345805.1 Octopus sinensis | reverse complement strand
TGATGATGATGATGATGACGATGATGATGATGATATGATGATGATGATGATGATGATGACGATGATGATGACGATGATGATGATGACGATTGATGATGATGATGATGATGATGATGAGATGATGATGATGACGACGATGATGATGATGATGATGATGATGATGATAAAAGATGATGATGATGATGATGATGATGATGATGACGGTGATGATGATGATGATGATGAAGATGATGATGATGATGATGATTGTGTTGAGGAAGACATCGATTTGTCATGCCATGAAAAACCGACACCCATACCCTTATATACGAAGGGGTGCGGAAAGCTTCCTGGCTTTGGGTAGAAAATAAAATAAAAGCGGATCAGTTAATTATGATTTCATTCAACATATTCCCTTCTCAGATTCACAGTGTTCCTTCAGTTTTTCTAAGCCCTGAAAAATATCCCGGAAGTTTAGGTTTTCAACCAGGCCTTTCGCGATACCTTTAAAGCCAGGAACATTTCAGCACCCTCTCCTAACGAGAGGTAAGGTGACTTACTCATGTGTTCATTTTCGAACTGTCTGAGGTGACCTTGGTCTTTTTTGTAGGTTTTTCTTTCCAGGGGTACACCTAAACTGTAAACTTTATTTATATATATAATATTATATTTTTATACACCACACAACCCACGGATCCCTATTGATCGAACGTTTTTTTTTGTGTGTGTGTGTCCCACCCATCCCACCTCGAAAAGAAAAAAACTCTACATTGTTTTTCGGCCATTTTTATTCTGTGTTTAGCCCTGTGTGACCATAATAAAAAGTTATCTATCAATCTACCTACTATCTATCTATCTATCTATCTATCTATCTATCTATCTATCTATCTATCTATCTATCTATCTATCTATCTATCTATCTATCTATCTATTTATCTATCTCTCTCTCTATCTATCTCTCTATCTATCTATATATCTATCTTAATACGCCATATGCTCGTGGGCAAGTTTCCCCAAGACACCTGATGAAGACTGGAGGGTACATCAGCCGAAACGTTATGTTAACAACAAACAAGATGAGGACAAATATCCATCGAACGTAAATAATGTAAATAATGTACATAATTCCTCATCTCTTAAATATATTGAACTGGAAGTATTTTTTTTCTTATTAAACATAATTACTCCGGGAACGTTTTAATACCACCTCGTGTGTATACATTGAAAAGAGGTGTTAGAAGGGATCCTTGTGAAACACCTGTCAAGAAATTAAGGGTTTTTAAAAATCGTTATTCCGCCTGTGTAAAGCGGGATCTTTGCGACTTTTAAAACCAAGGTTTCTAATCGTTGTTTGATCTCGACTTTTATACGGTGTTTCAATATTTTCTGAAGATGGCGATGGCGAAAAAGGGGATGATGATGAGAGCGGAGTTGGTGGTGATGTGGATGATGATGATGATGATGATGATGATGATGATGATGGTGATGATGATGATGATGATGATGATAATGATGGTGATGATGATGATGATGATGATGGTGGTGATGGTGATGATGATGATGAGGGTGATGATGACGATAAAGAGGAAGAGGACGTTGTTGATGATGCTGATGGTAATAATGGCGATGATAGTGATGATGATGTGATGATGATGATGATGATGATGACGATGATGATGATGTTGACGATAATGATGATGGTGATGATGATGATGACGATGATGAGGATGATGATGATGATGATGACGATGATGATGACGATGATGATGATGATGACGATGATGGTGAGGATGCCGTTGATGATGATGATACTGATGATAATACTGATGATGTCACTCATGATCTTAAAGATGGTGATGTGGTTGGTGATAACGATGAGTAGAAGGAAGAGTAAGAGATAAATAAGAAAAAAGGAGGCAGAAAAGGAGGTGGAGGAGAAGGAGGGCGAGGTGGATGGGGAGGGGAAGGGGAGGGTGTAAGGAGGAGGGAGGAGGAAGAGATAAATAATAAAAAGGAGAAGGAAAACGAGGTGGAGGTGGAGGAGGGGAGGGGGAAGGAGGAGGAGGAGGAGGAGGAGGAGGAGGATGGAAGATACTAATCGGAAAAAAGACTATCACGATATCGAAAGACGACGATGACGAGCGGCAGAGAAAAATCATGGCGGCACCCGAAGAAAACGAGATGGCAATGGCGACGACAACGATAACGACGAGCCGATCCACGCTTAACGACGACCACCACGACGAGGATAAATGTTGTTGTCGGTGGTGCTAAGCCTATTAATCCTGCCTTGTCCTCTTTAACCATTGTTGATATTCTGCAAACGATTCTGTTACACTGTGCCGTCATCTTTTTTTTGTTTTTTTTTTCCTTTTTCGCTGTGTTTTATTGCAAATAAATAGCGGCCATCTTTAAGTTATTTTCATTCTCGAATTACGTTCGCCCTTCGTTTGCACGAAATGGCAATTTGATCTCCACCTTGGCTCCGCACGCGAAATAACGCGTAGTTGTTCGCTATGTGTGTGTGTGTGTGTGTGTGTGGGTGTGTGTGTGTTTCTAATATTTCTCTCTCTCTCTCTTTCTCTCTCTTTCTCTCTCTCTCTCCTCTCTATATATATAGATCTATATAAAAATATGTGCATGTATATGCATATTATATATATATATATATATATAATAATATATATAGATATATATATATACATATTATATATATATATCTATGTCTATAATATATATATATATATATATTATGTATTATTATTAATTATATAGTTGTTTATTTTATTATCATATTTATTTTCATAATATCATCATCGTTAGCATCAACATCATCATCATCATCATCATCATCATCATCATCATTATTCGTGTTCGGGCAGCACGTGCCCTCAAGTACCTTACGCACACTGTACATATACTAGGCCCAGGAGTGGTTGTGTAGTATGAAGCTTGCTTTTCAACCACATAGATCTGGGTTCAGTCTCACTGCGTGGCTCCTTAGGCAAGTGTCTTCTGCTAGAGCCACGGGCCGACTAAAATATGAGTGGATTTTGTAGAAGGAAACTTAAAGAAGCCTGTCGTGTATATATCTCTCTTTCTCTCTTTTACTTGTTTCAGTCATTTGACTGCGGTCATGCTGGAGCACCGCCTTTAGTCGAGCAAATCGACCCAAGGACTTATTCTTTTGTAAGCCCAGTACTTATTCTATCGGTCCCTTTTGCCGAACCGCTAAGTGACGGGGACGTAAACACACCAGCATCAGTTGTCAAGCAATGCTAGGGGGACAAACACAGACACACAAACATATATCACCACACAATACATACAATATTATATATATATATATATATATAATATATATATATATATATATATATATAATACTATATATATATAGACGACAGTCTTCTTTCAGTTTCCGTCTACAAAATGCACTCACCAGGCATGGTCGGCCCGGTGCTATAGCAGAAGACACTTGCCCAAGATGCCACGTGGGACTGAACCCGGAACCATGTGGTTGGTAAGCAAGCTACTTACCACACAGCCACTCCTGCGTCTATATATATGTAAATATATATATATATATACACTATATATACATAATATAGATATATATATATATATATATATATATATATATATATATTATATATATATAATAGATATATATTATATATATATATATATATATATATATATATGGCCTGCTCGCTTAGCGCGGATGGTGGCGTCATTTGAAGGCTAAAACAATGAGAAGCGCATTGTGACCAGTGATGTGTAGCAACATCTGATAGCCTGGTCGGTCACGGGATATATATATATATATATATATATATATATATATTATATATATATATATATATATAGGGAGAATTCACAAAAGAAGCAAAAGACGAAAGACAGGTGGTGTAGACAACAACAGATGTATTAGTTTAACGCTCGGGAAGTGAAAATGTCTTTAACGTTTCGAGCCTACGCTCTTCTGCCGAAAGGGATACAGAAATAAACAAGGAGAGAAAACGAAAGATGTGTAGTGGCCAGAGAAAACAGAGTAAGAACAACCAGAGTAGGAGGAAACCACAATAGGAAAAAGCAGAAAGTACACAAAAAGTTAAGAAAAGTTGAAAAGGTAGAAAAAAATTTAGAAAAGTTCAAAAGGTTCAAAAACTTCGAACGTCGTGGTGTATTGGAGAGATTTCCCATCAACGGAGGGGTCCAGTGTAATCCATGAGCAGGAGACGTATGTATTTGTGTGTCAGTGTTTGTCCCCTCATCATCGATTCACAACCGATGTTGGTGTGTTTTCGTCCCCGTAATTTATCGGTTCGGCAATACAGGCTGAAAGAATACGTACTAAGCTTACAAGGACTGGAGTCGATTTCTTAGACTAAAAGCCTTTCGGGAGGGCCCCAGCATGGCCGCTGTCAGATGACTGAAACAAGTAAAAAATTAAAGAACAGAAAACTCTGTGTGTTTGTGTTTGTGTATGGATTCACAACCGATGTTGGTGTGTTTTCATCCCCGTAACTTATCGGTTCGGCAAAACACGCCGAAAGAATACGCACTAAGCTTACAAGTTCTTTAAGAAGGGCCCCAGCATGGCCTCTGTCAGATGACTGAAACAAGTAAAATGATAAAGGAATATAAGATTCTGTGCGTTTGTGTGTGTGTATGGAAGGGGCCATGTCCCTCGTAAGTTCAAGCTCATACATCAATAACTCAAAGACCCCAATCATCCTTCGAGTTCCTGTCTGTAAACATCATGTCTAATCATGCCACAGCTCGGGTTACACTCTAACAAAGATATGCCAAGATACTCATAGACAGCCGCTCAAGAAGTTGACAAACATGGCTGGTAATGGTTATAAACATGCATATGGGTTGCGCAGACGTACGTCAATAATCGCTCGCATATACACACGCTCTTATATATAAACAGACGTATATACACGCAGATATATTAACAGTTTCACTCTATCTTCCATTCTCTCTCTCTCCTCTCTCTCTCTCTCTCTCTCTATATATATATATTATTATATATATATATATATATATATAATATATATATTAATATATATAATATATATATAATATATCTGTCACAGTTTTTACATGCAGAGCAAGGAGCAATATTTTTCCATTTAGAAAGGCGTTCGAGCGAACGAGCGAGCGGAAGAGAGATACAGAGATATAGATACAGAGCGGGAGAGAGAGAGAGAGGAGAGAGAGAGAGAGAGAGAAATATACAGAGCGAGAGAGAGAGAAGGGAGCTAGATAGAGAGCGACAGAGAGAGAGAGAGAGAGAGAGAGAAAGAAAGACAGAGAGAAAGATGCAGAGCGAGAGAGAGTGAGAGTGAGAGAGATACAGAGCGAGAGAGAGAGAGACAGGGAGATAGATACAGAGCGACAAAGAGAGTGAGAGAGAGAGAGCGAGATATGCAGAGGGAGAGAAAGACATATAGATAGAGGGGAGCATTTGTATATATGTGTATATATATATATATGTGTGTGTGTGTTGTGTGTGTGTGTGAGGGTGTTTCTCTGTATGTGTGCGTACATATATGTATGTGTGTATATATATATTTGTGTATGTAGATATGTCTGTGAAAGTATATACGTATGCTTGTGTGCATGTATATGCATGCACACACATATACATACATACATACATACATACATACATACATACATACATACATATATATATGTATATATGTGTGTGTGTGTGTGTGTATACGTGTGTATATATGTGCATATACATGCATAAGAGTTTTATTTATATATATATATATACATACATATGTATGAGTGTGCTTATATGTGTTTGCGCGTATATAGATATGTGTGTGTGTATGTATATGAATATATATACACATACACATACATGCTTAGGTCTTCCAATGGTCCCTCCTACCGTGGCTCTCCCTCTTTATCCGATAAATCCTCTCCTGCTCTCCTTGCTCCTCGCCTCCTTCATTCTTTGACTCTCCACTGCACCCTCTCTCATTGATATCAGTTTGTATGCGCATACACACACACATACATACAAACGTACACACACACACACACACACACACACACACACACATGCGTACGCGCATGCTCGAACTGTCACCGAATTTTATTTATGTCTTTCAGATACAGTTGTATCACACACACACGGAAATTTATACACACGCAAATTCGTGTGTGTATGCATGTATATACATACACACACACACATACACACACACATATATATACATATATATATATGTGTGTGTGTGTGTGTATGTATGTATATAAACATATGCACAAAATTTGTACGTGTATACATTATATACATATATACAATTTGCTTTCATATATATATAATATGTATATATATATGAAAGCAAATTATATGTATATATATTATATATATATATATATAATATATATATTTATACACACACACCCATATACATATATATATATGTATACACATACACACACATTTAGAAACATGAACCTTGCGTACACACACAGACAGTCATGTACAAATACACACATACGCACACTCAGTCTGACTCTCTGTCTCTCTCTCTCACACACACAAACTCCCTTTCACACGCAACTTTACACGCACACACACTCCCTCATTCGCACATACACACACACGCTCACACATACAACTTCATACGAACACAATCCCTCATTCACACATACACGCACACACACACGCTCACACATGCACACAAACAACCTCACACACACACCTTTACACGCACACACTCCCTCATTCACACACACACTCGCACACACATACACACGTTCATACACACAAACTCCCTCACGCACACAACTTTACACACTCACACATACCCACACACACGTACACACATACACGCACACACACACGTTCACACACACATTCCCTCATTCGCACACACACAGAAACACATACACACACACACACAAACACCCTCACACAAACAACTTTACACACACACACACACACACACACACGTACACACACATGTACACACACACGTACACACACACGTACACACTCATACGCCCACGTCCAGCCTCACGTTTCTGTAACAACACACAGAAAAGTGCTTACGTCCATCCTGTACTTCCGCTGTGTGAGTGTCATGGCGGCCTAGAAATAGGAGCAGAAAGCAGAGCGGCCATTTAATCTTGTCTGCATGATTTGCGGACATGACAGCTCCACGTCACCGCTAACTGTAATAGATATGTCAACAGTAACTGTGTTGTCAGCGTCAGCGTCAGCATCGCCGTTGTTGTTGTTGTTGTTGTTGTTGTTATTGTCATTATAATCACCGTTTGTATCATTATCGTCACAATAATCACCGCCGCCGCCGCCGCCGTCGTTGTTGTCGTGGGCGTTCTGCCCGTCGTCACCACCGCCATAACTGTCGCCATCTTCATTGCCCACCTCACCATCATCATCATCACCATCACCACCATCATCATCATCATCATCATCATCATCATCATCATTATTATTATTATCATTATAATTATCATTATTATTATTATTATTATTATTATCATTATTATTATTATTATTCTCATTATAATTATCATTATTATTATTATTATTATTATCATTATTATTATTATCATTATTATCATTATTATTTATTATTATTATTATCATTATTATCATTATTATCATTATTATTTATTATTATTATTATTATCATTATTATAATTATTATTATCATTATTATTATTATTATTACCAGTATCATCATCATCCTCATCATCATCTTCATCATCATAGCGAGCATCGCTCCCGTCGTCATCGTTATCAATAAATGCCATCATCACCATCATTATCATCACCATCATCACACCACCACCACCACCACCACGACCACCACTGCCACGACCACCACCACTACCCCCAATACGACTACCACCATCATTATCATTATTATTGTCAATAGGATCACCATCATCATCGCCATCTCCACCACTATCATCATCACCGTCATCGCAACCACCACCACCACCACCGCTATCATCATCATCATCATCGTCATCATCATCATCGTAAATTGTGTGTTCTTCATGATTATCGTCTTGATAAGAGTGATGAAAATGATAAGGTTGATGTTGCTTTTGGTGATGATAATGATGATGACGATGATGATGAAGGAGGGCGACGATCTTCAACATCATCAGTTTCATCGCCATTATTAATATTATTATTATTATTATTATTATTATTATTATTATCATTATTCAGAAGTTTTATTTTTATAGCGTGCTTTCACTTCACTACCGAGCGCAACTTGGGTATGTGCTGTGATTTGTTGTGATGCTCTGATGGTTATTGTATGGAAAGTGTTCTGCATAGGATGTGTGCAGTGCTAGTAGTGCAATTTTCTGTATGTTATATGGTTTGTAAGTCCTGGTGTTTTTGTATGTATTGTCTGATGAATATTTTTTATCATGCCTAATGCAACTATTATGATAGGAATGTTTCTGTTTTCAGATTCCACATTCTGGTTACCTCTATTTCCAGGTCTTTGTATTTTGAGAGTTTCTCCATTTCTTTTAGAGACATTATTATTATTATTATTATCATCATCATCATCATTATTATTATTACCATGGTCAATGAATGTGGCGAGCTAGCTGAATTGTTAGCACGCCGAAGAAAATGCTTAATAGCATTTTCGTCCGGTTTTGCATCCTGAGTTCAAATTCGACCCCAGTACTAGTACTCAGCTACTACTTGATTTATCGATCCAGAAAAGGAGGAAAGGCTAAGTCGACCCCGGTGGAATTTGAACTCAGAACGTAAAGACGGACGAGATACCGCAAGTCATTTTGTCCGGCGTGCTAACGATTCTGCGCTCTTGCTGCCCTGCCTTTTTAATCAATTTGTATCATTTTATCGAACCCGAATGTGTTCCGTCATCATGAGTCTCATCGTAATGACTCCCATTGCCATGAGTCCCGTTGTCGTGAGTCCATCGTTATGAGTCGCATCGCCATGAGTCTCATCGCCATGAGATCCATTGCCATGAGTCCCTTTATCATGAGTCCATCCTATTGTCATGACTTTCATCGCCATGAGTCTCATAGTCATGAGTCCCATCGTCATGAGTTCCATTACCACGTGTCCCATTATCATGAGTCCACTGTTATGAGTCTCATCGTTATGAGTCCCATAGTCATGGGTCTCATGGCCATGAGTCCCATCGTTATGAGTCCCATCGTTATGAGTCTCATCGTTGTGAGTCCCATCATTGCGATCATCATCCTCATTATCATCATAACCTCCATCATCATAATACTGTCTTGTAATCACTACAAGGAGCACCATTACAGCCACCAAGTACTGCTACCGATGCCGCCACCGCCTATACATCTATCAACACTACTTCTACCGCCACTGCTGCTACCACCACTGCCGCCACCACCACTACTTCCACCGCCACTGCCGCCACCACCACTACTTACACCACGACTGCCGCCACCACCACCACTGCCACCACCGCCACCGCCGCCGCCTCCACCCCAGCTATCACCGCCACGACGACTATCATCACAGCCAACACCACCTAACAACCACCCCAACCAGCACAACCACCACAGACACTACAAACATCCCCACCGCCACCACCCCGACCCCCACCCCCACCACCACCACCACCACCAACCACCACCATCACAGCCATCGCCACTACGACGACAACGGCCACCACCACACCACCACCACCACCACCACCACCACCACCATCCCCCCCACCACTCCCCCTCCTCAGCTCCAGTCGTTCTTTCATCCCGACTATATCAATCCTTTTATATGAATTGTGACGTCGAAATAATAGACACGATATAACGCTGAAGTTTGCCAGTCACGTTTGATCAAACAACGCAGCAGGGGTCGCTGTTTACCTTCCAGGGGTTTCATTCTGGATTCACTCACCTCCTGTATAACAACCAACTCTCCCCCCCCCCTATATCGACATCCTCCTCCCCTCTTTCCTTTTAACCTCTCTGTCTCTCTCTTTTGAGATTCGCCCCTCTCTGTATCTCTGCTTCTCTCTCTCTCTCCCTAGCTCTCTCTCTCTTCCCAATCTGTCTCTTTCTCTCTGGATGTCTGTGTTATATATATACATATATATATATATATATATATATTATATATATATAAATTATATATATATTATAAATATATATATATATAAAATAATATATATATATGCAAACATACATATATATATATATGTGTTTATATATATATATATTATAGATATGTGTATATACACGCACATATATACGCATGCACAGGTATATGAAAACATGTATGTATATGTGTACACACATATTATATAAATTATATTTACAAGTGTATGTATGTATGTATGCAAGTATGCACGGGTGTGTATGTACGTTTGGCTCTATATGCATACATGCTTTCCATGCGTACGTATTCTTGATGGATGTATATACATATTTGAATGAATATATATAATATGCATAGGTGTGTATGTGCTTCTATTCGTATATATATATAAATATATATATATATATAAACATATATATATATATATATATATAATATATATATATATATATTATATATATATATATATATTTATATATAAATATGCATGTGATATACACCTATATAAATATGTATATACAAATGGAGGCATATTTTATTGCATACATTTATATGAATTATATATATATATATATATGTGGTTGTATGTATAGTGAGTGTATCTCTCTCTCTCTCTTCCTGCATGCATGTATATATGTATGTGTGTATATATAATAATAATATATATATTATATATAGTAACACCTATATAAATATGTATATACAAATAGAGACATTATTTTATATGTATACATTTACATGAATATATATGTATATAATATATATATATATATATATATATGGTTACATGTATCAGTGCGTGTATCTCTCTCGCTTTCCTCTCTCTCTCTCTCTCTTCCTGCATGCATGTATGTATATATATATATGCGTGGCTTTAGACATTAATATATTTTAACTTCCAACGTAACATAACTTTACACCGCTTCAAACAAATCTATTGAGTACATAAAATTATAAAATCTAACATTTAACACTAAAAAATTATTCTCACTGAATTTTAGAAATAGTTGTCTGGTCTTATTAGCAGATCACCAATGTTTTTAGAATTCTTAGATTTTTGAATTTTGAATGTGTGTCGTTAAGAAACTGGCTTTGTGAACCACATGGCTTTCGTGTTGACTCCCACAGCGCGCCATCTTCGTGAGTGCCTTTGCTATAGCCGCCGGCCGGCCGACCAAACCCTTGTGAGTGTTGCAGACGAAAGCTGCGTAAAAGCCTGTTGTGTGTATATGTATATATATATATATATATATATATATATATATATATATATATATATGTATGTAACATATTATATATATATATATATATAATATATATATATATAGTTGGTGTATA
This sequence comes from Octopus sinensis, assembly GCF_006345805.1. Lineage (NCBI taxonomy): Eukaryota > Metazoa > Mollusca > Cephalopoda > Octopoda > Octopodidae > Octopus > Octopus sinensis. The sequence goes on along the minus strand of NW_021827423.1, from coordinate 892 downwards.
TATATATGTATATAATATATATATATATATATATATATGCGTCCATATATCTTCATATATATGTATATGATATACACACACATATATTTGAATATATATATATATATGCATATGTGCGTGCGTCTACGTGCACATGAGCGTGTGTCTTTTTTCCTCACTCACCGCTTGGCAATCGGTGTTAGTTTGTTCGCATCCTTCTAAACTACCAGCTTGACAAAAGGCCTACTCAGAATGAGCACCCGACTACTCAATCAGTACTAGGATCGATCCGTTGGTGGAAAATCCTTCAGGTCGGTGCCCCAGCATGGCCACACTCCAATGACAAAAACAAGAAGAAAAAAAATGAAAAACAAATAACTACGTCAAAAATATGGCAGGTTTTAAGAAATATATGTTTTGATTGCTGGATATAAGGTAGGGGAACTGCTGTGCTGAAAACGCTTATTGAGGTGGAAAAGCATATCCACAGCTCTCCTCTAGTCTTCAGTTTTGGAAAATATTTTATTTCTGTGATTATCTCCCTTTAACACTTAAATCGGTACCAATTGCTTCAAATATTCGCCTACTCGCCTACTTTCTTAGAAGTGGGGGAGGGGGGGGGGGTCATTTTGAGACATTAAGAATATAAAATAAGAATAAGAATAATATTAGAAGTATAAAAAAGGCGGTAAGCTGGCAGAATCGTTGGCACCCCGAACAAATGCTTGGCGGCATTGATCCGGATTATATGCGGGTTCAAACTCGCGAGGGTCGAATTTGCCTTTCATCCTTCAAGTCGATTAAGAAGTACCAGTTGAGTAATGTGGGTGATTCTATCGACTTGCTCCTCTCCCACAAAATTGCTGCCTTGTGCAAAAATTTGAAACCAATATTAGAGCGAGAGAAGAAGTGA
>NW_021827421.1:2500-10749 GCF_006345805.1 Octopus sinensis | reverse complement strand
TAGTTTGTGCTGGTTCGGTTATGTATATCCCATCCCGGACGGAAAGATCCCAAAAGATCTCCTGTATGGGGAATTGGCCACCGGTACTAGAGAGCACTCAGAAGACATAGTATACAAGCGGACCATATCAGGTAAGGAAACAACAAATGATCCTTGAAATACAATCTGTGGTTTTACGAAGGATGGTCGATGTCCATTTAGGAATTTTTGTAGAAAAAAAGGTGTTATACATGAGTGTAAGGTAACTTCAGAAGGTAAGGATTACTACTATATAGTTTCTACTGAAAAGTATATTTAAAAAAGGGTTGTGAACCATGAAAACACCTTTAGGTATAGACGAAAAGAAGCAAGCGTTAGTCTTAGTAAACTAACTTGGACAATTAAGGATTAAAATAGGAAATATACACTTAGGTGGGAAATAATTAGCTGGGCAAAATTTTATAGCATTGGGAACAAATGATGTGAACTCTGTGTAGAGGAACTTCATCAAATTCTTACATCAAAATACAAATTATTAAACAATAAGAGAGAAAGAGGTTTTTACTGTGTGCATAGGATTAAGTATACATTCAAAAATTTTAATAAATTGAAATGAATATAATTAAATAGAAGCTGAGTGATGACTACAGTTATACATAGGAATAATTATTGAAGTAAAATATACTTTCGTTATTTTTAAGTAATTTTAAAGAATCAAACACCATATGTATGCTACCTAAGAATTGTACCTCTAGACCAGGGGTCTCCAAAGTACGGCCCGCGGGCCGGATTCGGCCCGCCAAGGTTTTTAATCCGGCCCGCCGAGCTGTCCTCCAAAATTATAAAACAAATGTCGAAAAACAAGCCTTGCCGAAATCATACAAAAAAATATATACTTACACCCCTTTTAATACGTTTGACAAATATAGTACAGCAAATAGACGCAAGACGACTAATTGATTTGCCATCAATTAATGTCTTAAATTGCGCCGGCGAATTAAAAATTTATACACTAAACTTTAGTGTAAATATAGGTTCTTTTCCACTCCCCCCGTTTTAACTGACCCATCAGAACCACCATAAAATGAATTAACTTCGCTATGGAGCTACCTATCATTCATCTTAGATAATAGGCGATTGTCAGTGAGATGGATGGTGCTGCTTACAATGAAGCAGAGATTCAATTTCTAGCTTTATTGATGTGCGCAGAAAAGTCAACCTATTCCGTCAACTGTCGAGAGAGCAGATACGACAAGTATGACGTTAATAAAAGTCCCGTGCCTAGTATAATAAAAGAAGACAAATATCGATTTATCGATGTTACCTACATCTCACGAGCGATGAATAGAGAGGGTTGAGCCTGACGTGTGTGGTGGTTTCTAATCCTGGTGCAGTCGCCAATCAGCGTGGAGTAAAGTTCGATGCGCATTCCGTCAGTCAGCACAGACTTGGCGTTTTCGTTGTGCACAAGTGTGAGTCATTGTCGTCGTCGTCGCTGCCGAAGTGAATGCACGTATCGAGTGACCTGTGAATATTGTTTTTACTTGTTTCGTCCTTTTACATATCGTCGAGCAAAATCTGTCGACCCATGGTAAAAATGTTAGCTCAAGGAAGAAAACGAAAAATCGACTCTGAGTGTAGAGTTTTTAAGGAACAATGGAACATAGACTATTTTGTCATAGAGTCAAACAACAAGGCACTATGCGTTATATGCACCGACACAATTGCAGTACTTAAAGAGTACAACATTCGGAGACATTATGAAAAAAAGCATTCATCACAGTACTACCAATTCATTGGACAGCTACGTAAAGAGAAATTTGACAAATTAAAGAAGAATTTATCATCAATGCAGTTTGTTTTCAAGAAGAAGGCTGTAGAAAAAGAGAGAGCAACAAGAGCAAGCTTCCATGTTGCTAACCTTTTGGCGAAGAAAGGTAAGCCATTACAGATGGTGAACTTATTAAAAAGTGCTTGAATGAGGTAGCTAAGGAAATGTGTCCAGAAAACGTAGATTTGATTATTTCCGCAATTAGTCTTTCTGCGAACACTGTTGCTCGTAGGGTTGAACATATTGAAAGAAATATTAAATCACAGCTAAAAGACAAAGCCAGCAGTTTGTTTGTATGCTTTTCTGTTGCACTTGATGAGTCAATTGATGTATCAGACACATCCCAATTGTTATTGTTCATCAGAGGAATAAATGCCAATTTTGAGATTACTGAGGAACTTGTATCTGTGCACAGCATGCATGGAACAACAACAGGCATAGATATTTTTAGAGAAGTGGAAAAGTCAGTGGCTGAGTATAATTTGGAATGGAAAAAACTAAAATGCATAACAACAGATGGTGGCAGAAATATGTGTGGAACCAAAAAGGGCTTAGTTGGGCAAATTATTAACAAAGTAATTGAGAATTCCGGGGATTGAAACCTTTGGTATTGCATTGTATTCTTCATCAGCAAGCACTGTGTGGAAAGCATCTTGATTTATCATCTGTATTAGATCCTGTGATTTCCACTGTTAACTACATAAGATCTCATGGACTCAAACATCGCCAATTTCGTGATTTCTTGGAGGAAATGAATGCTGAGTTTCCAGACCTACCTTACTATACTTCAGTAAGATGGCTTAGCTATGGAAAAATTCTGGCTAGATTTTTTGAGCTTCGAACTGAAATTGAAATATTTTTAAATGAGAAAAACCATTCACAGGTGTTGCTCAAAGACAGTGAATGGCTCTGGAAATTAGCATTTTCAGCCGATTTAACTATGCATCTCAATGATTTCAACCTACGGATACAAGGTGAAACTTCACTCATCTGTGATTTGTACTCAAAGGTGAAAGCTTTTCGTAAGAAATTAATACTATTTGAAAGTCAGTTAACAAGAAGCTGCTTTACTCATTTTTCACGATATGTGACAAATATAGACAGGAAGCTGCCACTCCATTTCCAAACTTGTTTACTCAAGATATCATTTTAGCTTTGAAACAACAGTTTGAAGAACGTTTTTCTGATCTTGATGCATGTTCTTCAAAACTAAGAATTTTTGAAAATCCATTTAACTCTGTTATTGGAGACTTCCTTCTGAGTTACAAATGGAAGTTATTGATTTGCAATCCAATGACATCCTGAAGGACAAATATAAAGAGGGAAATTTGATTGAATTCTACAAATGCCTTCCATCCGACCAATTTCTTCATTTAAGGTTTAGCCTGTGTTTGTGAATTCATTTCAGTTTTTGGCACCACATATTTGTGTGAGAAGACTTTTTCAAAGATGAAATACACAAAATCCTGCTACAGATCACAATGTCTGATGAACATTTAAATGCATTGCTTGTTATTGGAACCACTCATTTTGAACCTCAGTTGGACAAAATTTTGTCAGAAATGAAACAATTTCATGTTTCCCCTATTGATCAAAGTTAAAAAAACATGTTAATTGTTACTGATATTATATACATTGTGATTATGTACTGAATAAATAACCTTTTTTAATTATTAATTCACTATTTATTTATATTATTTTGGTAAAATAAATAATTTAGAACCTTGGCCCCCGTAGCTTTAAAAATTCAGCAATGTGGCCCTCCGCTGGAAAACTTTGGAGACCCCTGCTCTACACTATTAATTAGATTGGCGAATAATGTAGGAACCCCAACCATCAAGTAACATATCTAAATAAATTATACTATTAATAGGAGGAAAAAGGATTTCTTGTCTATTCGTAAAGTCAAAAGATTTATATTAGTACTTATTGAATTTAAATTAATTTAATCTAAATAAACACTGAATGAATAATACAATACCTAAGTTACTAAAGCTAAAAATACTTTCTTTGTAACAAAATAAATTTAGATAAAACACTATCTACATAGTAAATAAGAATCATATACCTATACCATTAAATAAGTAGACAAGTATACGTACGACCCTAAACTATCAAGTAATATATCTAAATCAATAATTTATATTAATAACAACTAATATGACTTCTTACAATAAGAATAAACAAAAATGAATAAGTAAAAGAATAAATAAGTACATATCCAGATTTATAGTTTACCAATAAATAAGAACTATCAAATATATTGTGAATATGATAGATAGTACAAAGTGGTAGGTAATATAAACCTATATAGTTAATGAGAAATGTGTTTTAGAGATAATGATAAATGACCAGCTTGTAAAAAAGCTGTCTAAAAGGGTGGATAATAACACGACCTAGTTCTGCTGAACTATGCGTATCACATGTCTAGTGGTCAAAATCAAACTCTAGTTTTTTGGGTTTTTTTAGAACGGAATCCAAGGCGCACAGACTACAATTCAGTTGGAATGAACTCTGTATCCGTTGAGGATGCGTGAAAAATATTTTTACTTTCATAAACTCTTGACTTGACGAAGGATTTGCTTTTTAGAATTCACAATGCAATTTAATTTCACAGTATGAATTTAAGTAATTAAAACCGAAACGCGCGTAGGCAACATGACTTGACTATTATTATAATGAATAATATATATAATATATATAGCAATAAGAAAATGGAGGGGATCAATAGGCGGTTCATCAACTTTCGGACATTATATTATGTTAACTTATTTATTTATTTACTAAACTGATAATTACAAAAATATACATACATATAACATATTATGCTTTACATATAAGATATAAAATATAGTTATATATAAGGATACCAGTAATTATTATAAAATAACAAACATGAATATAAATTGGGAAAATAACTTACAGCTGTTTCAGCCAAGAGGTAAAAATACCTCATTCTACCTTTATTACTCAAGTGGAGTGAAGTAATAGGTAGATGAAAATGAGGTACTTGGGTATATCTCTAGGCTTCGTCAGAGATTATAAAGTAGACAATGTTGAGTTATAAAAAAATATAAATATAAATATAAAATAAATGAAATACACACACATTTGAATATTTATATATATAGTTATACATATAGATATACATAAATACCTATATATATACTGAAATATACATACATATTTGCATTTGTAAGCATATACAATAATCAGTTATTACTAATATTATTAATATTAGATGCATTCTGTTATTCACAATAGATATAATATAGTATATAGTATATAGAATATAGAATATAGAATATAATATATAAACAGATATTTTTGAAAGTTATAAGGTTAGTAATTTTACAGATTTAAACTACTGCAATAATAATAAACAACGGAGAAGAAAGTTTAGCACGCTTCTTTCTATATATATAAATATGAATTAGTCTGCGAATTATCCTACATTCCAAAACATATAATACGTATGTACATATTAGTAAGTTTAAATGGAAGATATATATATGTATATATATATTTGTGCGTATGTGTATGTGTGCATATGCATATATACGTTCCTCGTGTGTATACAGATTAGTTTTGATAAAACTGTAATAACTTTATGATATATTGATATATTGATAGTAAAATATCTCTTTACCTCCACCCATTTAGACACTAGGTAATGTAATTGCAATGCAATAAAAAACACTTGTGTATTAATAATTGGGTATTCTACCAGCAGTATATTGGAAAGATATTATCCCTTAGTTGGTTGGATTCCCAACCTCTAACTTTCCTGATATATATATATATATATATATATATGTGTGTGTGTGTGTGTGTGTGTGTGTGTGTGTGTGTGTGTGTGTGTGTGTCAGGTCATACGACATATATATGACATATGTGACACACACACACACTCATATATATATATATACATATATATATATATATAAACATACATACAGACAGACAGACAAACATACATGCATACAGATAGATAGATAGATAGATAGATAGATAGATAGATAGATAGATAGATAGATAGATAGATAGATAGATAGATAGATAGATAGATAGATAAATAGATAGATAGATGCAGGCTGATGCAATAGAACGAAAGCTTTTTTAACTGAACCTGCATGTAAGAGCTTCCTACACAAACAAATATATACACAAGCACACACACACACACACACACGCACACACACACACCAAGTGCATCACATGATTATGTATACAATTTCCTATATAGGTATGTACTATAAGTGGTCAGTTTGGTTTACCACTGAAGCTCCGGTTTGTAGTACTACTGAGAAAAGGTGTGTTTGTGTGTGCGGAGGGGGGTGACTGTACAGTCATTCTGCAAGTTAGAGTAATCGGATCTGTGACACTTAGAGTTACGGTTAGGATAGGAACTAACAATGTGTATACTCTAATTTATGTATTGAGTACATTATTCTCACATTGCATGTGAAAGAATCGAATAAAGAGAAAAGGTTTGAAGGTAAAAAGAGAAAGGAGGAAAAGAAGATTCTGCGCGTGTATGAGTGTGTCGACATCAGAAAGTGAATATATGTGTGTGTGTGTGTGTGTGTGTGTGAGAGAGAGAGAGAGAAGAGAGAGAGAGAGAGAGAGAAACAAAGAGAGATAGACAGATAGACAGATAGACAGAGACACACAGACAGATCGACGGACTGTGAGATTTTTGCGCGCGCGTATAATTAGGGAATGAAAGCCAGAGTATGAAATAATGCGTGCGTAAATTAAATGTGAGTCACAAAGTGTATCTCTGTATGTCTTTGTGTGTATGTGTGTGTGTGTGTGTGTCCAGGCATGTATTCTTGTAGCGTATATGCATTTGCAAGTGTCTGTGTATATGTAAGCGTGTGTGTGAAAAAAGAAACACGCTAGAGGATATACAAAGAGTGTGTGCTTGTATCCGTGCGTATGTGTGTATTTGTGTGTGTATGTATGTGTGTATGTGTGTGTAAGCGTGAGGGCATACGTCGGGGTGTCTATGTATGTGTGTGTGTGTGAGTGTGTGTGTGTGCATGGGCGTGTGTGTGAGTGTGAGAGAAAGAGAGGAAGAAAGAGAGAGATAAAACGTGTGAGAGATCTTATACGTGAAAATAGAATTGTGTGAGAAAGAAAATAAGGCGTTAACAAGAAACTATACAATAGGTGCGGTTGATTAGCCGAAACGTTAGAGAGTCGTATTTGGTAATATTCATTTGGCTTCCTTACGCTCTGAGATCAAATATTAGCTTGGTGTATTTTACTCTTCATCCCTCGAAGGAGAGGTATTTACTTTCTTATCTCTTTATTGCCTACAAGAGGCTAAACACAGAGGGGACAAACAAGGACAGACAAAGGGATTAAGTCGATTAGATCGCTCCAGTGCGCAACTGGTACTCAATTTATCGACCCCGAAAGGATGAAAGGCAAAGTCGACCTCGACGGAATTTGAACTCAGAACGTAGCGGTAGACGAAATACCTATTTCTTTTCTACCCACAAGGGGCTAAACACAGAGCGGACAAACAAGGACAGACAAACGGATTAAGTCGATTACATCTACTCTAGTGCGTAACTGGTAATTAATTTATCAAGCCCGAAAGGATGAAGAGCATAGTCGACCTCGGCGGAATTTGAACTCAGAACATAGTGGCAGTCAAAATACCGCTAAGCATTTCGCCCAGCGTGCAAACGTTTCTGCCAGCTTGCCGCTTCTCTATCAACGTATTGTAGGTATGATGGACTCTCTCATCGAAGACGCCGTATGCGTTTTCAGCTGTTGCCGAATGACCAGCACACATGATTTGTTATTGTCGTCAAATGTTCCTGCAACACGTTAGTTCGCTCGTTCCATCAAATCAACAGGTGTACGGTGTAGTACGCGTCAGATGACAAAGTAATCGGGCGGCAACTTGAAATGAAATGCCATTACTCAATAACACAACACACCACCCGGTCTAGGAATTGAAATCTCGATTGCTAGAACGCGAGTGCAACATCCCAACCAATGAGTCATGCACCCTCATCACATAGGTATATATATACCGTAAATCCTCGAGTATAGTCCGCCCTTGAGTATAATACGCAGGGAACTTTAGGGGGCTGTACCTCTGAAAAACCTAAACCTTGTTTATAATATGCACCCCTTCTCTAACTTGAGTCAAGGAGGTCTATATAATGTCCTCGGTTTGTAAAAATGTATACGGTAACGTCCTTTATTATTATTGTATATATAACATAATGCAAACGTGTAGCTTATTTGTGCATTTTGTTTGCAGAAAATAAAGAAATAACAGTAATAACAGTAATAACGTTTAATAAATGTTGCTTACTGAAAGTTATGGATGATTCTTTTATGACTTCATTGCTTTCAAGCTTAGCTTAAGGTATTTTCGCGCCTGACATCACAAAATGCGTCGGAATAAATATTA
>NW_021827420.1:0-10421 GCF_006345805.1 Octopus sinensis | reverse complement strand
ACCTGAAACTCAGGTCCAAGAATATATTTCTTGGATATGTATGCACTTTCCTTGTATATAACCTGTATAAGGAACATATATCTTCCAGTGTATATACAGGAACTGTGTATACAGTACTTCGAATCCGTGTCTGTGTGTTCCAGCTGATTTTACTATTATAGGGACATAATCTCTTCTAGGTTATTTTTTGTCACCCTTTTCAAGCCTAGTCAGGCTCATGGGCCCGGTTTCTGTGGCGTATGTGTTCCCCTCAGATGGACGAGACGCCAGTCTATCGCAGCGTTACTCAAGAAACAGAAAAAAAGAGTGAGAGAAAGTTGGGGCGAAAGAGTACAACAGGGGATGCCACGACCCCCTGCCGGAGCTTCGTGGAGCTTTTAGGTGTTTTTGCTCAATAAACACACACAACGCCCGGTCTGGCAATCGAAACCGCGATTCTCTGACCGCGAGTCCGCTGCCCTAACCACTGGGCCATTGCGCATCCACCTTCTAGGTTATGCCATATCAGATTAATTTCAGGAATTTACACCAAAGAGTAAAGAGCAAACAAATTAAATATTTTTTTTTTTGTACATAATATAACCTCATTAAAGATTTTAATCGTTGGTAGCCACGTTTGCACTATTTCATGCCCCTTTGAAATGGCTGGCCCAGCTTAACTTCAAACAAATAAATTTAGTTGAAGTTAACATTTTACAAAGTTTCCTACAAGTGGAAAATAGTTAACAGAGGTTTTAAAAATGGTATATTTAACTTTCGTTTCTCATTCTAAATCGGGAACTGTTCAGAAGCAGAGAAAAGAAAGGAAGTAGAATTTCTTACATCTAGGTTAAAGTCTTCAAGGGCAAGTCCGCATTGTAAAAACGTTATTTATATAGTTACAGATGTATCTGTGTACGAACAAATTCCACAAGCCCGTTTTGGTAAATACTTTCCGAGTATAGAAGACGTTCCAGTTGCTATTCCATATATGAGCGTATTTCATGAACGTTCAACAATCAATTTGTACGCAAACGGATAGCGTCCTGAGCCACATTCCTGCTTTGAAAACAAGCTATTTATTTTTAAGAACGACCAAAATAAACATAATTCGCAACACAACTCCATACACCATATTTTTTTTGAAAATCGCAACACAAATTCATACACCATACTTTTTTTGAAAATCGCAACACAACTCCATACACCACACTTTTTTGAAAATCGCAACACAGCTCCATACACAAGACATTTTTCAAAATAAGCGGAGCTTATTTTCTCGATCCCAACAGTACGAAAGGCAAGGTCGACGGAATTTGAACACAGTCGGACGAAATGTCGTTTAGCATTTTGCTTGGCATTCTAACTGTTCTGCCAGCTCGCCACCTCAATACTAATAATAATGTTCCTTTCTGCTGTGGACACAAGGCCTGAAATTTTGAGGGAGGTGGTTTGCTGATTAAATCAACCTCAGTGCTCAACCGGTACTCATTTTTATCGACCCCGAAAGGATGAAATGTAAAGTCGACCATGAGGGAATTTGAACTCAACGTAAAAACGGACGAAATAACGCTGATTCATATAATACAAAGACATGATTGTCACGCTTGGAACATCATTGATCATAGATCTACTGGAACAAACTGACCTCGTGGCCTCCATAACAGAAGACAAAACAACAACAACAACAACAGCAACAACAACGCCATTAGATCATTAGTGTAATTAGCAAGCTTTATTAATTGCCGTCCATAAATTACAACTTTAATTATCATCTTAATTAAGATGACATAATTAAAAATAAAACAATGCCATTTCTTTTCTCTCTTTATTAATTTATTTCGTATTATGCTTGTTTGTTTATAACAAATATGTTATTCTTGTTATTGTTGTTGTTGTTGTGTAGCCCCGGGCCAATACTGGACCAGCAGATTTATAAGCAAATACGTTCCGGCCTTGACCATCCTGTTTTTTTGATAGGTGTAGCAGTGGCTGTGTGGTAAGTAGCTTGCTTACGACATACATGGTTCCGGGTTCAGTCCCACTGCGTAGTACCTTGGGCAAGTGTCTTCTATTATAGCCTCGGGCCATAGTAGATTGAAACTGAAAGAAGCTCGTCGTATATATGAATATATATATATTATATATATATAGGTGTGGTGTGTGTGTGTGTGTGTGTGTGTGTGTGTGTGGGTGTGTGTGTGTGTAGTGTGTGTCTGTGTTTGTCCCCCAATTCGCTTGACAACCGATGCTGGTGTGGTTACGCCCGTACAACAACAATAATAAGAGACCGATAGAATAAGTACTAGGCTTACAAAGAATAAGTACTGGGGTCGATGTAATCTATTAGCCCTCCACTCCCCTCCAAAATTCCAGTTTTGTACCTATTATAGTGAAATCTATTATTATCATTGAACCGAGGTGATTACATTTCATCCTTTCAGGATCAATAAATTAAGTACCAGTTTATTACTGAGGTGGGGGATGGGGGAGACAATGTAATCGATAACACCTCCCGCCAAATCTCAGGCCTTGCACCTATAGAAGAAAGGTTTATTATTGTCATTGCTGTTATAGTAATCGAAATTATTGTTTTTATTGTTATTATGTGTTGTTATTACTGTTCTTGTTGTTATTGGCTGTTACTTTGGATGCAATTGGTGCTACTTTTGTAATTATTGCTATTGTTGTTATTATGGTGCTGCTCCAGTATGACCGCGTCCACATGGTTCAAATGAACAAAAGAATTTGCTGTTCACTATTGGTATTATTGCCGTTTTTATCAAAGTCGACCACGGCGGAATTTGATCTTATAACGTAAAGACGGACGAAATACCTATTTCTTTATTACCTATAAGGGGCTAAACACAGAGGGGAGGACAAACAAGGACAGACATAGGTATTAAGTCGATTACATCGACCCCAGTGCGTAACTGGTACTTAATTTATCGACCCCGAAAAAATGGAAGGCAAAGTCGACCTCGGCGGAATTTGAACTCACACCGTAACGGCAGACGAAATACCGCTAAACATTTCACCCGGCGTCCTAACCTTTCTGCCAGCTCGCCGTCTTATGGAGTCACTAATATTGTTATCGTTATATTGATCATGACGACAGGATGGCGATGATGATGATGATGATGATGATGATGATGAAGGTGATGATGATGATGATGATAATGCCGATGACGATGTTGATGACGATGATGATAACGATGATGATGATGATGATGATGATGATGATGATGACAATGACGATGATGATGATGATGAAGGTGATGATGATGATGATGATAATGCCGATGACGATGTTGATGACGATGATGATAACGATGATGATGATGATGATGATGATGAAGAGGATGAAGACGATCATGATGATGATGATGACGATGTTGATGATGAAGACGATCATGATGATCACAATGATGATAATGATGATGACGGTGAAGATGTTGATGACGATGATGACAATGATGATGATGATGATGATGATGATGATGATGGTGATGTCCTCATTTATGTCTATTCATCATTCACGGGACACAACCACCACCACGACCTCCATCACCACCATCACCACCATCCCCATTATCATCAGTATCATCAACGTCACTTTCATAACCCTTGACAACAACAAGAACAACAACGACAACGACAACAACAGCCCGAAATAATGAGGTGATCGATTGATCAGAGAGAAACGCCGATCTCCCTCAAGCCAGACCCTGCTGTCATATCAAATTAACGAATAAAATTATAACTAAAATTAAGTGACAAGTTAAACGCTATAGAAATGGAGATAGAGAAAATGGGAAGGTCGCGGCTGGAAGTCGTCGGGTCAGCCATAACACGTTAATCAATAAGCAGTTAGTTCCGTTGACGGAGTACCTAAAAAGTCATCGCGTAAATCAACGGAGGACCTTTTACGTGATGTGTGCGTGCGTGCATGCGTATGACTCACAGAGTATGTATGAATGCACGTATGTGTTTATATGTGTGCTTACGTGTGCAAATATCTATATGTATGTGTGTGTGTATATGGATATTCTGGTATGTGTATGCGTGTCTCTGCGACAGTATGCACGTATACATGTGTGTGAGTGCGGTACACGTGCGTTTATCAGTTTCATTGCACACACAAACACACACACACACACACACACACACATACATATGTACGTGTACATGCTAGCATACCTATACGCATGTATGAACATATGAAGGTATGTATGTATGGTTGCACATTTATATGTATGTGTGGACTTTATATATGTTTCTGCATGTGTGTATGTCTTTGGGACTGTATGTATGTTTCTCTCTTTCTCTCTCTCTTTTTTCTCTCTCTCTCTCGTATATATATAAGATATATATATATTACATATACACACACACACACATAATTACTATATTTATCTAATATATATATATATAACATACACACATATGTATATGTATATATTTGTATATATGTGTGTATATATATATATTATTTATAATCTATAATATATATATATATATATATATATATATATATATATATATATATAGATAGATAGATAATAGATAGATAGATATGTATATATATATATATATATAACATATGTACATACATATATTTTTATATATATGTAATATATTATATATATATATATATATATATATATATATATATATATATATGTATGTATGATTTTAAGTATATATGCTCTTCATGTGTAGGTTTGCGTGTATTTTGTGTTGTGTGTGTGTATGTGAATAGGTCTCTATCTTATATATGCGTGTGTTAGTTATAATAGTAATAATCATACTAACTAGCGTTACGACAATTAGTTTATTAACTTTACCACCAGATGTCCTCTTGCTCCGGGATATGTCTTAATTAAAACACACTACTACTACTACTACTACTACTACTACTACTACTACTACTACTACCACCACCACCACCACCACCACCACAATCACTACAACAACTAATACTATTACTAACACCACCACCACCACCACCACCACCACTACTACTACTACTCTTACTACTACAACTGTTGCTACTGCTACTGTTGATGATGATGATGATGATGATGATGATGCTATAAGATTGGGTGGTGGGGATAGGGGAGACCTTTAGAATCAACAGTAGACGTTATGATATTTAGTGGCATAAAGTGAGAATGGTAACGTCTGTAGACTATCGTTAGCTCATCATCTGAGTTCGATTCTGTTGAGGTGAGAACCCTGGTTGCGGGTTATTAAGGTGTTTTTGGTCTCTGTTGATCTGTGGGGTGGGGTCCTCCGAAGTGAGAACCGTTGAAAGCCTACGATGGTTTGTCAAGTTAAATGGCTTTGTGAGACGAGGTGTCACCCAGAAGCAATGATATTTTAATAGTGTAAACGGTTCTGAAAGGCGGACTACATACTTTCTGGTTTAAGAAGTACATATGGTACAATCTAATGTTTATTTTAGGTCATTTCATCTATAATGTTAAGCTCACGTTCCAGTAAAGAGTGAGGTATGTTTAATTCAGCACATCGATGGTTCGAATCCGCATCGCGAATTAATTACCAGCAAATGACTTTCATTCAAAAACAGATATCATACCTAATTGATCAATTTCAGCGGTGCCATACAATTAATTGTCTACTGAAGTAGGGCTGCTGTATTTGGTTCAAAGAACAGACATGTCATGGAACGAAAGACAGTGAAGTTTATGTAAAGACAAAATCCAAGCTGTGGGAGCAAGTTTGTGTCCTAGAAAGACATCACCAAAAAATATATTGTTTTCCCTGAAATCATAAGAAAGTCGATACACTCACTCAAACTCATGTATGTACGTATATATATAGATATATATATAATATATATATATATATATATATATATATACTCAAAATAAGCAACAAGAATGACTCCGGTAATTTGGTACGATCGTTTCGCACTACATCATTTTATTAAATGTTGTAAGTATTACAATAGTTTTAAAATGCTGAGCACTCATCAGCCAATTATAGAGGTTTTCCATTAATACAAACATTTTTATATCAAGTGGCAACATTATAGAGAAGGTAGGTACATAGACAAAGATGTGGTTTAAGAACATTTGAGGTAGTGGAGCCCATCAATTGACTGACTAAGATTCAGTTGTTCACCGTAAGGTTTGTTATTATTATTACTGTTTAACTATTGTTATCAAGTTTGTTGGTTCCTCGTCAGGGAAACGTTGTTGTGTTGCATTTGTTAAATAATTGTAAACTGTAAACCCCCTCCCTCCCTATCTTTTGGGAAAAGGAGCTTTGGTTATTGTTTAGAAATTGAATTGTGTCCCTGTTTGGGGAAATTGACAATATTTTCACCGTTTATACGTAAGCATTTTTGTTAGAATGCCTTCCATAGAAGAAAGTACAAAAATGAATTTCGCTGCAGCCGTCGGCGGGCGCGAACACATTAAAATTAAAAGGGAAGAAATACAAACCTATTTCGGATTGATCACCGACAAAGACGGTGAATTTAGGATAACACCACCAAACGAAATAAAAAATTGAATTAAAGAAAAGACTATTGTCTATAAAGTATACGATGTAGAGAACAAAAAAGATTTGAACACCTGGAGGAAAGCACCATCGAAAAGTGTCTTGGTGCAACTATAAAGGATATCTAACCAGAGGAGGTAAATTCGCCAAAATAGAAGCAAGGTTCGAGTCAACGGAGCGTGAAAAGGAGTACTCGACTCGAACCTTGCAAAGTGGAAATATTTTAATTTTACCTTTATATCTGGGACGTAGGACGTCCCGGATAAAAATTTAAAATGTCCTCCCAGAAGTAGAGGTAGGCTGGATTGTAGCCAAACTTCTATACAAGAGGGAGGACAAGATCCAATTGATCGAATTGCAAGAGACGGGCCTACAATTCCAGTCTGTTATATAATTTGAATATTGTTATCACTAGCGATATTAAGATATAACTTTGTATTTTTGTATTTTATCTGTAGATGTATATATATAAGATTTACATGTAATATGTACACATATATATACAATATATACATGCACTAGCACTATGACCCGGCAACGACGGGTCATAATGCTAGTATATGTATATACATATATAATATATATATATATATATATATATATATAAGGCGATCTATAATTGAGCTCTTAATTACCGGGGATATATATTCTTTTGATGTTTTATTTATATCACTTTTCATATGGACGTATATGTTGTGTGTGTATATTTATATATGTATATGTATATGTATATATATAATATATATATATATATATATGTGTGTGTGTAATTATATATATATAATATATTATATACATATACACACATACATAATACGTACATATATATATATATATATATATATATATATATATATATTGTATACCTATTAAATGACCTATTATTGATCTCTTAATTACCGTATATGTTTATTTTTCGTTCCATCATAATATATTATAAGGTATGCATATACATACATATATACGCACACACATATATAATGTATATATATATATATCATACATACATATAATACATACATATATGTATATATAATATATTATATATATATATATATAGTGTGTATATATATAAACATATATACTACCAGAGATACCGGCGTTGCCCGGTTACCTCAATTGAAGAATTAGACTTTTCTCTTATATATATATGGACACACACGCACGCACACACACACATATATGTATATTAATATAAATACATGAACGTACATGAAGTTTGTTAAAAAAAGGGGATCATGTATATACCTCCTGGCTGTTGAGATCTTAACACCTCGTCGTAAACAATGTTCCTTGTTTTTCCTTGTGGAGCATATACAAAAAGGTTTCTTTAGGTTCCTACTCTTGAGCAGCCAACATACAGTTGCCCATTCGAGAAGCAGGGCTTTTCCAAGAGAAGACCAGCTACAGATAGGGTTTGACCCTGAGATTTGTTAATGGACATGGCAAAGCTGACACGAAGGGGGAATTGCAGTCTTCTGAATGTAAATGGAATTTCTGCTCCCGATGGAGTAAGAGGAATTCTTGGAATAAAGACGTCATCACCTTTTCCACATCCAGAAAGAATGATCGCCTCGATAACGTGTGACATCATTTTCTTTACCACCAGTCGTGTTCCATTGCAAAGTCTTGGTGGTTCCAGATTGCGGAGTAGCATTACAGGAGTTCCAACTTTAAGTGCTAATATGTGTGGAGGTAGTGCAGGAGGCTCCAGTGAATTGATCAATTCAGGAGGATAGTTCACAACTTCATTTATATCTGGAATTGTATCAACAGCTTGTAAGTGTGTATAGTGCCAGGAAGCGAATGCATTAGCTGTTGGTTAATTTTGTTAACAGCGATGTTTTTTGGAGCTAATATTGCTCTTTTACCCAGCCAATTGTGATTTTGGGAGTTTTGTGTGAAGTTGGGAAAGACTTTGTTTTTGAGGTTATCTACAGAATTAACAACAGAGGAAAATGACCACACTTCCATTTGTCCTGCAGCATCGAGAGGCATCTTGCCTTCACCGAGTGTCAAAATGTCCTGTGTAAACTTTGTGGACATTTTGTCGCCGTGTAGCTGAGCTCTCATGTTAGTGGTGAGACTGAGGGTTGTAACATGATGCCACAGGGTAGAGGACTTTAGGCATGCTTGGACTTCATCTGCTCTAGTGCCTTTCGGAATGACAGGAAGAGTTTGCTTGAAATCATCTGACAACAGAGCGTTTACAACCTCCATTGGAGCCTGACAGTCTCGGATGTCTTTCAGGCTCTATCTAATGATTCCAAAGCTCCCTTGTGAGCCATAGTGCACTCATCCCAGACAATTAGATGACACATTTTAAGTACTTGTCCCTGATCTGAGCTTTTGTTGATGTTGCATGAAGGCATTTCGGATGCTGCTAAATTGAAAGGGAGTTTAAAAGTTGAGTGTGCTGTCCTGCCACCGGTAACAATGTAGCTGCAATGCGAGAGGAGGCTACAGGTACTGCAATGTCCTGATGCTGCCTAACTTCTGCAAGGAGAAGCTTTGTAATAAATGTTTTTCCTGTCCCTCCAGGAGCATCGAGGAAGAAGATTCGTCCCTCGCGTTGGCATACACTGTTAAGAATAGTTCTGTAGGCCTGCAGCTGGTCCGGAAGTAATGTAGGCACATTTTCAACAATGTAGTTTGAAAGCGCTTGAGTGTCGTAGGTTGTTTCACGAATGACAACAGTGGGAAGGCTATTTGACCCTGACCTATATGCTTGCGGTACGCCATACGTCGACAATTCATTTCCACCGAGTTTAGCAATTCTGTCTTCAATGTCAATGAGTGTTTTGTTATAGATTTCATTGCTGATACCCTCCATGTCAGGATAGAGCAGTTGAGCTTGACGCTGAAAGTCTTCAGCCAGGTTGTCTCTATATTTGAGCCATAGAGTGGCCGGATCACACAGTTTGCATGCTTGTAGTAATACTGCAAATAGTACCCTGAGATTTTTAGGTGATTGTGATAAAGCAGCCTATCCTAAAGTTGCATCCCATTGTGCACCATCTTCTAACACACCCTGTCGATAGCAGGCTTCACTGTATGTTGTGCAGACATGTCCATGAACGGTTTTTAGGGCCTGGAAAGACGTTGGCCCTCTGACCTCATGCAGTAGTAGACGAAGGTAGAAGCACTCTTGTTGAGTGGGATGCACTGTGTATACTCGCCTAAGGCAAGTTTGAAACTTCATGCCAGGGTATCGATGAACATTTTGACCTGCTTTCCGTGGGGCCCATTTTTTTCCATTCCAATCTGTGGATACAGCAAGGTTTGAGCGAATGGATCCACTTGACAAAGCTTGAAGAATGCAGTGAGTGTGCTATCCCTTGGTTCCTATACCAACAGAGAAGCATTAGCATCGGTGAAGTACATTCTTTGACCATTTTCTAGGTGCACTGCAAGCTGTTGAATGGCGGGGTGTTGTTGGTGAATTGGAAAGCCAAAGATGCGCCAGAAAGCGTCGTTGCTACTTATGTACCGTCCCACCTAATAATGCGTCACCTCATCCTGGCAGTATTCTTGTTGAAGTCCAAACATTGCAGCGTCAGAACCCTTGTTTACATATTTTCAAACGTATTTGATGGATTTTACGGAGTTGCAAAACTCAACGTTGATGTGGGCATTGAAAGTCTTTGACAGGAGTGGGCAGTATGGAACACTCCATCTATTATCAATATCGTGCTGTCCGATAGTTGCTGTAAAACCTCCGTCTTCTGGTTTTCTGCGTCTGTATGATGGATACCCATCAGTACCTATCTGAGTTTCTTGTATGAACCTCCTTGGAAATCTTTTTGAACATATGCTGTCCTTCAAGCAAGTGTTTATGTTGAATCTACGCCCACATGGACCATGTACCATGTTTGCTTTAACTATTTTGTATAGTTATTTGTCTAAAGCTG
>NW_021827419.1:0-10456 GCF_006345805.1 Octopus sinensis | reverse complement strand
ACGAAGGAATTCAATATGAATGGAGGATTCAACCTAAGGGCAACAGTAGCAAGATTATACCTATTTAGAAAGGAAGGTGTAAGAGGCTTAATATCAGGAGAAAACTGCGTGGGGTTTAGCCAGAGTAGATGTAGACTCCTATGTAGGTAATAGTGATGAAAGTTTATTAAGAGCTGCTAGAGTCACAGCAAGATATAGGGAAATTAAAAACCCAAACGAAGTTAAAAATCAGAGAAAAGAACAGAAAAGATCTGACTGACAGGAGAAAGCGTAGCATGGTAGATTCCCAAGATAGTTTCAGAAAATAGTAGTAGTGAGACATGGTTATGGCTGCAGAAGGGAAAGCTGAAGAGGGAGACAGAAAGTTTGTTGACAGCTGCCCAAAATCAAGCATTAAGGACTAATTAGATAAAAGCTAAGATAGATAAAAACCAGGTACATTCCGAATGTAAATCAAAAGAGGAAAGCGTTACTCACATAGTAAGTGAATGTAGTATGGTGGTACAGAAAGGATACGAGAAAAGACATGAAAATCTATGGAGAATAATCCACTGGGTGTTATGTAGAAAGCTAGGATTTGAACATACTGATAAATGGTATTAGCATGAACGTAGTACAGTACTAGAAAGTAAGAAGTACAAGATGTTGTGGGACTTTAACATTCAGACTGATAGAGTAATAGAAGCTAGAAGGTCTGATTTTGTAGTAGTAGATAAAGAGAATAGAACGTGTCAGATAATTGATTTTAAAGTTTCAAATAATGAAAAACATTAATATGAGAAGTATAGAAAAAGTAGTTATGAATTGCAGAGACTATAGAAACTTCGGGTAAAATGTATCACAGTAGTTATAGGTGCATTGAGAACTATCCCTAAAGATCTGAAGAGATAGACAGAGGAAATAGGCATAAATCCTAGTTTAGTACGGCTCCAGAAAACAGTATTATTAGTGACGGCTAGGATGCTTAGGAGGCTTCTTGGCATCTAAGATATTTTGTTGTAGCCTGATAGCATGATTCTTGGCATCTAAGATTACATGTTGCAGCCCGTTAGGATTTTTTTCTTTCCCCACAGTCTAATCTGTTGAGTTTATATGATGATGATGATGATGATGATGATGATGATGATGATGAAATAATAATAATATAATAATAATAATAATATAATAATAATAATACAATAATAATAATAATAATGATAATAATAATAATAATAATAATCATAATATAATAATAATAATAATAATATAAATAATAATATCACATTATCAGTATCATTATTATCATCATCATACATTATATTATTATTATTATTATTATTATTATTATTATTATTATTATTATTATATATTATTATCATAATAATAATATCTAATATATTAATATAATATATATAATATTATATATATATATATACTATATATATAATATATATATATAATTATATATATATATAATATATATATATATATAATATATATATATATAATATATATATATAACGGCTTTTATGTGTTTCTTAAATGGCTTACAAACACAATTCCACGCTGCAATTGTTATCGTTCCAGCACACGATCTCAGATCAAATCACTTGCTATGCAAGTACATCTCCCTAATATAATATTATATATAATATATTATATAATCATATTATATATATATATTATATATATATATATATATATAGCATATATATATATATATATATATATGCAAATGTCTAAACATAAATATGAGACAGTGAATAAGATTATGTAGATATAAATAAACCACCCACTTAATCAACCACAGAAATATAGCAAAACCAAAAAAAAAAAAAAAAAAAGAAAAAGAAAAGGAAAATTACTTCTTAAATACTAAATAAAAACATACATATAGCTAATGAAGTTAAAACGAATGCGTAAATATAAATAAGAGACTTTTAGAGTTAAATATTTGATCAATCAAATTAAAGAAGTGTATTTTGAGGATTGGAGAAAAAGTTATTTAAGGAAAAACAAGAATTTAATTACTAAATACAGATATTTGGGTTGTGTAAATATAATAAAATTGCACTTTTTACAAGATACTTTTACATCCCCCCCCTACAAACGTTTGATTACACCCCCCGCACACATGCCAGCATGTATGTGTTATATATATATATATATATGTGTGTGTGTGTGTGTGTGTGTGTGTGTGTGTATCCTGTATGTAAGTACCTACAAAAAACTATCTATCTATCTATCTTCTATCTATCTATCTATCTATCTATCTATCTGTCACTCTATCTATATCTATCATCTATCTCTCTGTCTATCTCTCTATCTATCTATCTATCTATCTATCTATTCTATCTATCTATCTATCTATCTATCATCTATCATCTATCCATCTATCTATCTATCTATCTATCTATCTATCTATCTATCTATCTATTATCTTCTTCTATCTATCTACTCTTACTCTTCAATTGTCAGTCCTTTCTTTTTTTTTCATTCTCTTTCTTTTTTCCTTTTTACTTTTCTTTTTTTCTTTTATTCTTTTTATTTTTTATTTATTTATGTTTTTTTTTCTTCCCTTTTACGATCCCTCTGATCGAAAACCTACGCCACCCCTTTTTTTTCTTTTCTTTTGTTTTTTGTTTTTTTTCATCCCCAAAAGAAAAGCTCTACCTTGTAACTTGTCCCATCTGTGTGCAGCTCTGGTGGCCAATAAGAAACTTATCTATCTATCTATCTATCTATCTATCTATCTATCTATCTATCTATCTATCTATCTATCTATCTATCTATCTATCTAATCTATCTATCTATCTATCTATCCATCTATCTATCATCTATCTAGTAACGATCCCTATTGATCATTTTTTTCCTCTTCCCTTTTTTTTTAACCCCCCCTTTTTTTTTTTGTCCTCTTTCTCTCCTTTTACGATCCCTTTTGATCGACCCCCCCGTTTTTATTTATTTATTTTTTTTTATTATTTATTTATTTTTTTTTTTTTTAAAAACCTTCAAAAGAAAAGCTCTACCTTGTTATTTGTTCTATCTGTGTGCAGCCCTGTGTGGCTAATAAAGAAACCTATCTAGTGTTAATGTTTCCATGCATTTGCTTCTTTGTAGATTTTGTATAAGTATCTAACTATTTATTTTTCAATATTAAATGAGCAGAAGACAGTGAAATGGCAAAATGCCGTCCAGTTTTTTTTTCGGCTTTTATCCTCCACCCGTCTGAAGTTCATAACGAAAGGTATCGGTTATGTACTAGGATAGATGTAATCTACTTATCCCAACACTCGAAATTTTTGCCTCGTGCCAAAACGGCAAGCAATTATTGGTAAACTGCCACAATCCTTTGCACGCTAGGCAAAATAACTAATAGCATTTCACCCGTCTTTACGTTCTGAGTTCAAATTCCGCTGATATCGACTTTGCCATTCATCCTTCCGGAAGCGGTTAAATATAGTCTTCGTCAAGTTTCTGCTTTTGTGCCTATGATACTCTTTTACTCTTTACTCTTTTACTTGTTTCAGTCATGTGACTGTGGCCATGCTGGAGCACCGACCTTAGTCGAGCAAATCCGCCCCAGGACTTATTCTTTGTAAGCCTAGTATTTATTCTGTCGGTCTCTTTTTGCCGAACTGCTAAGTTACGGAGACGTAAACACACCAGCATCGGTTGTCAAGCGATGCTGCGGGGGGGGGGGGGACAAACACAGACACACAACATACACACTCACATGCACAAACATTATTCTTTGTAAGCCTAGTACTTATTCTATCGGTCTATTTTATTAAAAAAAAATATTGCCCACAAGGGGCTAAACACAGAGAGGACAAACGGATTAAGTCGATTATATCGACCCCCAGTGCGTAACTGGTACTTAATTTATCGACCCTGAAAGGATGAAAGGAAAAGTCGACTTCAGTGGAATTTGAACTCAGAACGTAACGGCAGACGAAATGCGGCTACGCATTTCGCCCGGCGTGCTGACATTTCTGCCAGCTCGCCGTCTTCAATGTATACTCTTTTACTCTTTTACTTGTTTCAGTCATTTGACTGCGGCCATGCTGGAGCACCGCCTTTAGTCGAGCAAATCGATCCCGGGACTTATTCTTTGTAAGCCCAGTACTATTCTATCGGTCTCTTTTTGCCGAAACGCTAAGTGACGGGGACGTAAAAAAACACACCAGCATCGGTTGTCAAGCAATGCTAGGGGGACAAACACAGACGCACAAACATATACCCCACACACACACACTATATATATATACATATATACGACAGGCTTCTTTCAGTGTCCGTCTACCAAATCCACTCACAAGGGCATTGGTCGGGGCCCGGGGCTATAGCAGAAGACACTTGCCCAAGATGCCACCGCCAGTGGGAATGAACCCGGAACCATGTGGTTGGTTAGCAAGCTACTTACCACACAGCCACTCCTGCGCCTATGTATATACCATTTCATATTGGGTGTCTAGTTTCTTTGTAAGGGAGAAACATCATACGGTAAAGCTGTACTCTCGCTAATTAAATAACATATTGCATAATATTTGATTTAATTACGCTTCAGCTACAATATTTATTCTCATAAGACTTTTTGTGAGAAAGGTGTGTTCCTTAGGTACGATCTAATTAAGGACATATTATGCGCGTTATGTTTTTGATTAGAATTAAAAAAAGAGTGAAAAAATGATAATTGAAAGAGGTTCGCATAGATATTTCGTGCAAATACATTATTGAAATTATCATCGTTCACAGTTCAGTTCTGATCCAGTAGAAAAGAAGTTTAATTTAACTTGGCATGTACACACAAGTATACACCCACGTATAAGATTTATACAAATGTATATGAAGTTATTGCGAGGTCATGGTCCCTATCTAAAAGCTTTGGTTTTCTTCTGGAGTTTTGTTTCGACGAGGAGGTTTTTCCCTCTTTCTCAAAGGCTGTCATTACTTTCGAGACAGTACTTCTTGATACACCAAACATTTGTTGTTTGTTCCTTCTCGAGCCATGCCTGGCTCATAAGGGCCGGTTTCCCGGTTTCCTTGGCGTATAGGTTCCCCACCTGGACAGGACCCCGGCCCGTCGCAGGTGAGCTGCAAGATGCAGGAGGAAAGAGTAAGAGAAAGTCGTGGCGAAAGAGTCAGCAGAAGTTCGCCATTACGTTCTGCCGGAGCCGCGTGGAGCTTAGGCCTTTCGCTCATAAACACACACATCGCCCGGTTTGAGATTCGAACCCGCGATCCCTCGACTACGAGTCCGCTGCTCTAACCACTAGGCCATGTGCCTCTACACACACCAAACATTTCGGCTGTTTTCGTTACGCTAGCGTTTGCCATACGAGCACCGACAATTTGACCTTGAAAGTCCGATAGATCTGTCATTTTAATGAATTTTCCTTACCTTTTGCTGATGATATTTGAAAAGAAACAGCAATTTTAGCAAAGCATATTAAGCAACACTAATAATAAATAAAAAAAAAACATAAAAAATAAACAAGCTTTTGACGGTTTTATAGATATATCAAAATTATGATGCTATGATGCTAGGTGTTTCTATTATTTTGTCCAACCCCTGTATATATAATGAAATTAATAAAAATCAAGAGAACGGAGATTTACACATCCATATTTACTTATACAATTATTTGCAGCATTCTTCTTACCTTGGACTCTGTTACTTCTAAATATTAATTAAAAATTTTGGCACAAGGCCAGCAATTTCAGGGCTGGTGTAAATCGATTGCATCGACCCCGAATGGATGAAAGCAAAGTGGACATGGGCGGATTTTGAACTCAGACCATAGAGACGGACGAAATGCCGCGCTCGTCTGGCGGGCTAACGATTCTGCCAGCCCGTCGCCTTACTTCTGCTAAATATTAATAAAAATATACATACACTCACATTTTGAGTTCTGTTTTTTTTCCTGTTTACACCAATATATATATATATATATATATAATATATATATATGTGTGGGGTGGTGGTGTGTGTGTGTGTATTATATATATATATGTATGTATATGTATATTATATTATATTATGTATAGATATATATATATATTATATACATATATATATATACGTTCATATACATATACGTTCAGTTACTCAATAAATGAAAACTGCATTAAATACTACAAAAACGTACACGCAGGACAGACACAGAAGGCCCCTGATATATATAATATATATATATAAAGTGAGATAGGGGTTATGAGTGTAACCCACTATGGGATGTATATACACTTATATATATATGTATATATTTATATATTCTTGTATATATTCTTGTGTATGTGTATTTTGTTTCATATTTATTTTTGCATTTTATATTTTCATAATTGTACTTTATAATCTCTGACGAGGCCTTGAGATATATATATAAATAACTCATTTTTAACTGCATATGACCTCAATACATTTGACTAATATAGGCACAATGAGATACCTTTATCTACAGGCTGAAACAGCTGTAAGATCCATTTTATATGTAATATTTTTATGGTATTATCTTACTTATTGATGTATATTGTTTTATTCTGTTTTATTCTGTTGGATTTGAATGTTCCTATTTAATTAGTTAATAAATTATATGAATTGGTATTATCTGTAAGTTGATGATTGAAAGGAATCTCTTCCTCCATTTTCTTATTTGTATATATATATATATATATATATATATATATACATATATATCAGAGAAGCATGAATTTCATATATACTTCATACTTTAATTCAATTCAGCAGCTGCATCATTAAAGTAAGCACAACCAAATGTCTAATTATATAATTGTGTAATTCATAATAAACTTTCATTAAACCAAGTCAAATTGCATAGTTTTTGCCGAAAATGTATATATATGCAAGTTGGTAACACTTAGATTTACTGACAGGTCGGAGTTTAACAATCTATCATTAATTGAGCTCTTATATACCGTGGATCTATTCTTTGAAGTTTATAAAACCAAATTCCCTTTCTCTCCTCTCTCTTCCCACATATACACACACGCACATATGCATCTATGTATGCATATTCGTGTATATATATATATATATATATATATATATATAATATATATATATATATATATATAAAGGAAAGTTTAAGAAAATAAACAAAAGACGAAGGCAGGTGGAGTACAAACAAACAAATATATTAGTATAGCGGTCAGGAATAGAAAAAGTATTTTACGTTTCGAGCCTACGCTCTTCGACAGAAAGATACACAGAAGAATTACAGGAGAATTACCGAAGCACATTTTATTCGGACAATGTCAGAACTCTGGATTTGCCAAGATATCGTCGAGAAAACAAACATACATACGAGTCATATGATGATTGGTTTTCCAACCCGTGAGCGTTTGCGATTGAACTTTCTCAATTTATTTAGCAACAAGGCTTGAAGTATGCAGCTGTTCAGCTGCTTGTTAATTAATTTAACTTAAATTAATTGAATTTACTGATATGTGAATCAGTCATGCTATTAAAGTGATGTATCAATAAAAATTTGCGACTATCATTTAATTTACTTCCCTATTCTATGATCTTATTAACATATCTGTCAACCTCGCTTACTCTCTATCTATCTCTATCTATCTATCTATCTATCTATCTATCTATCTATCTATCTATCTATCTATCTATCTATCTATCTGTCTGTCTGTCTGTCTGTCTGTCTGTCTGTTTATTTATGTACGTACATATGTATGTGTGTATTTACGTATGTATGCATGCAAGTGTCTATCTATCTATCTATCTATCTATCTATCTATCTATCTGTCTGTCTGTCTGTCTGTCTGTCTGTCTGTCTGTCTGTCTGTCTGTCTGTTTATTTATGTACGTACATATGTATGTGTGTATTTACGTATATATGCATGCATGTGTCTATCTATCCATCTATCTATCTATCTATCTATCTATCTATCTATCTATCTATCTATCTATCTATCTATCTATCTATCTATCTATTATCTATGTTTGTTACTTCTCGAGCCATGCCTGGCCCATAAGGGCCGGCTTCCCTGTTTCTTAGCGTATAGGTTCCCCACCTGAATAGGACGCCGTTCCATCGCAGGTGAGCTGCAAGATGCAGGAGGAAAGAGCGAGAGAAATTTGTGGCGAAAGAATCAGCAGAAGTTTCCCCATTACGTTCTGCCGGAGCCGCGTGGAGCTTAGGTGTTTCACTCAGAACACACACATCGTCCGGTCTGAGATTCTAACCCGCGATCCCTCGGCCGCGAGTCCGCTGCTCTAACTACTAGGCCATGTCCCTCCACATCTATCTATCTATCTACTATCTATCTATCTATCTATCTCATCTATCTATCTATCTATCTATCTATCTATCATATATCTATCTATCTACTATCTATCATCTGTGTCTGTCTGTCTATTATCTATCTATCTATCTTATCTATCTATCTATCTATCTATCTATCTATCTATCTATCTATCTATCTATCTATCTACATCTTACTCTGTCAATCTGTCAGTCTTTCTGTCTCTCTCTGTCGTTCCCTTTCGGTCACTTAATCTGCATAAACAGCTAAGTAGTAATGGTGTCTATTATTCGTTATATTAGTCTGAAAACTTAAAACAGAGCTTTTAGTGAGGGATTATTAATCCGGGGAAAATACTCCATAAGCTCTCTGTTGACACACCAGGCTTACAATAGTGTAGATTAGTAAAGAACTCCAAGTATTCTAATGGCACGGTCCAAGGTTATGGGTCATCACCATTCGATATCATAAATCCGTGGTTGCGCTCCAATCAAACTGGTTTTTACACAGTGTGATATATTATACAAGGTATAAATACTGGTCGTTACATATTTGTCCTTAAATTAGGCTCACGGCTGTTTCCAGCAGTCGTTATAGGTACGTTGGAGGCGCAATGGCCCAGTGGTTAGGGCAGCGGACTCGCGGTCGTAGGATCGCGGTTTCGATTCCCAGACCGGGCGTTGTGAGTGTTTATTGAGCGAAAACACCTAAAGCACCATGAGGCTCCGGCAGGGATGGTGGTGATCCCTGCTGTACTCTTTCACCACAACTTTCTCTCACTCTTACTTCCTGTTTCTGTTGTACCTGTATTTCAAAGGGCCGCCTTGTCACTCTCTGTGTCACGCTGATATCCCGAGAACTACGTTAAGGGTACACGTGTCTGTGGAGTGCTCAGCCACTTACACGTTAATTTCACGAGCAGGCTGTTCCGTTGATCGGATCAACCGGAACGCTCGTCGTCGTAACCGACGGAGTGCTTCAAAAAAAAAAAAAAATAGGTACGTTATTGATAGGTTTACTCGTTTGGTTTATTTGATCAGTTAAGAAAAATTGAGTGACCTAAAAAATTAATGGTACTTTCGTCAGACCCATTTTTAGTTATAACAACGTAGAACACTGAAGAAATGGTACATGCGCCGGGGAGGGAGGAAAAGAGAAGGAAAGAGGTAAATGGAGTAGTGATAAAGAGGAAAGGGGGAGGCAAGTTACGATTTGGACGGGAAGTATAAAGGTGAAAAGAAGGAAGGAAAGAAGAGAGGAAGGAATATAAAGAATAGAGGGAAGGGTCACTCGATGGAAGAAGTGGGATAAGATGGCCGAAATTTGAGAAAAGGACAGTCGTAAGACATTAGTGCTTGTAATCAGGTCAACACACATGACTATATTTGCATTGTTTTTTTAGGTTAAATATTCTCCAAATGTTGTGTTTTTATAACCAGAAATGGCTCTGACAAAAGCAAAATTAATTTTTCAGGTTGTTCAATTTTTCTCAACTGATCAATTGACCAGTTGAATAAACAGACAGTAACGTACCTATAATGACCACTGGAAACAACTGTAAGCCAAATTTACGCCAATAAAGGAAAAATATGTAATGACCGTTATTTATACATTGTCTGGTATCATATATATATATATATATATATATATATATGTATGTATATATGTGAAATATATATATCTATATGCATGTATGTATGTATGTATGTATGTATGTATGTATGTATGTATGTATGTATGTATGTATGTATGTATCTATCTATCTATATAAAATAAGGGTTCCAAAATTTAGAAAAATTTTCATACCGGTGGCTAGCATGCGTAATAAAGTCAATAGACAACATATTTTTATATATAATAGTGTACAAACAAGTATTTATACACTAAAGAGGTGACCTTTGACAGTATAAATACTAATTGTTCGTACACTATTATTATATATTATCTATAAATATCATCTATCTATCTATCTATCTATCTATCTATCTATCTTATCTATCTATCTATTATATCGATCTATCTATCTAATTATCTATCTATCTATCTATCTATATATATATCTATATATTGTATATATATATATAATATATATATAATATAATATATATAATATATATATATATATATAATATATATAATATATATAAACACACATACATATATACATATATAACATAATACTTAATCATATGGA
>NW_021827418.1:0-5000 GCF_006345805.1 Octopus sinensis | reverse complement strand
GGTTAGTTTTACAGTTTGCATCTCGATGACCGAATGTACTGATGAAGTCACGGACATTTGAATTATGTAAGTAATTCTTTTGTTAAAGACCGAAACCGTGGTATGCATTTAAGTCTGTTTTTATTTAGATTTTCATATTCCTGCCCGCCAATTTGGTTCTGGTGTTCGCTGAATTCTTCCTCTAGAGAATTTCCCTTGTAGTTTGATCGTTGATGATCTTTTTCTAGCATTCGGCCGGCTACCTAGCAGCCAGCCCTGCCTATATACACATATATTAGAATTTTCTCTGACTTCTCAGATTTTTTGAATGCTGGACTACTGGTTTTAAATTGATATTAAAATTAATATGAATTTATCTCCCTCATTACTTATATATATATATATATATAATATATATATATATATATATATATAGATATATATATATATACATACTAACAATAAGGATGAAGTCCCTTTCTCTACAGAAAAGGAATCCATCAAAAAGCGTGGCAGTATATTAAAAGGTTCTTTTAATATACTGCCACGCTTTTTGGTAGAATCCTTTTCTGTAGAGAAAGGGACTTCATCCTTTATTGTTAGTAGTAAACTCACTGCTTGTTACAAGGGGACTGGTAACCATTACAATATGTAGCGGCGAAAGGTCAACACGTTGTTCTGAGACTGACCAAGGAATTTTTATTATTAGATATAAATGATGTACTTAAATGTAGTTGTGTTTTTAGCTTCTGCTTTTTCCATAAACGCATGTGAGTATTTTATTTATATTCCCTCGTAAGCTCTACTGAAGAAGAATGTATCCTTTATAGGATTAATTCCGAAATTGATTCAATATAGAGATAACGAAATTTAAATTTTCTAAAGGTTAGTTGCCCGCTTTCAGTTCAATTTTCCTGTAACAAGTGGATTATAAGTGGGTAAATCAGTGTATTGGCTTTAGAATAACCTTCTTTAGCCCTTAAAATTAAAGATATATATATATATATATATATATATGTAGGGAGAAATTCACAAAAACAACAAACCACAAAAAGACGAATACAGGTGGTATAGACAACAAACTGATGTATTAGCATAACGCTCGGGACGTGAAAAAGTATTTAAACATTTCGAGTCTACGCTCTTCTACAGAAAGTAACACAGAAAGAAACAAGGAGAGAAAATAAAGAATGTGTAGTGGTTAGCGATCTATCATGGCGAAGGCCGGACAGAAGGGTCACACGGGAGAGCTCGGGAGAAGGGGATGTATACATATATATATATATATATATATATATATATTCGCGTGTATTTGTATATATTGGTTTCAAATTCATTTACAAGGCCGGCAATATCGGTAGAGGGATTACACTGACCCCTGTCCTAAACTGGTCACTTATCTTATCGACCCCTAAAAGATGAAATGCTAAGTTGACCTCGGTGGTATTTCAGCTCAGAACATAGCTAAGACGGACGAAATGTCACTAAATATTTTGTCCGGCATGCTAACGACCCTCTCAGCTTGCTGCCTTGTATTAACGCATGTATTCGGACTAAGATACGAGAAATACGAATCTTTTCTGTCACTATCAGTCACACACACACATACACACACACACATACATACATATATATATATACATACATACACACACACACACACACACACACATGCACGCACGCACACACACACTCAGACACCTTCTCTATTTGTCGTTGGGCAACATCTTTAACAGAAACTTATCTATGTGTGACACCGAGCAAAAACACTTGCTAATTATTACATGTGTGTGCGTGCGCTCATGTGTGTGTTTTTTTCTATCTGTGCATGTGTGTGTGTGCGTGTGTCTGAGTGTATGAGTGTGTTTCTTTTTTGTATTTGTGTGTTTGTGTGTTAAAGCGTGCACACTTCAATGGATGTTGGATGATGCGGGTGTTGAGCAAACAGCTAGGATTTAAAACGGGATTACCAGGAAAAGGAGGGGGTCGTAGTAAGAGGAAGATATTGAGATAGTGATAGGTTATGAGAGAGAAGGAGAGGGAGAAAGAGAGAGAGAGAAGATATAGAATGTGTGGGAGAAATAGCAATGGTATTTTAAAGAAAAGATAATTCATACAACACTCACACATACACAATCAGTATCTATCTATCTATCTATCTATCTATCTATCTATCTATCTATCTATCTATCTATCTATCTATCTATCTATCTATCTATCTGTTTGTCTGTCTGTCTGTATGTCTGTCTGTATGTCCGTCTATGTATCTATCTATCTATACATATATATATTTATACATATACATACACATATACATATACATATACATATACATACGTACATACATATATATATATATTCTTGTATAAATGCATTTATAAATGCAGATACATAAATATGCACATTTATATACATACATACATACATACATATATATATACATGCATATGTATATATATATATATATATAGATATATATATATATTATATATATATATATATATATGATTATGTACTCACACATGCACTCATTCACAGACATACACACACACACACACACTCGCTTTCTCTCTCACACATTCACAAACCCACACACACACATTTCAGAAGAGAGAAGAAGAGTGTGTAGGGGTGAACGAGCGAAAGAGAACGCTGTACTTATTAACATTTTTCACAAGATTTGTCAATACGAACGGATCCCTTCATTAGCATGGTCCACAACGCCGACACCCCCCACCACGCACCTCCTCGTCGTCATCACCATCATCATCATCATCATCATCATCATCATCATCATCATCACCACCATCATCATCATCACTATCATCATCATCATCATCATCATCACCATCATCATCATCATCACCATCATCATCATCATCATCATCATCATCATCACCATCATCATCATCATCATCATCATCACCATCATCACCACCACCACCATAATCATCATCATCATCATCATCATCACCATCATCATCACCATCATCATCATCATCATCATCATCATCATCACCATCACCATCACCATCACCATCATCATCATCATCATAATCATCATCATATCTCATCATCATCATCATAATATCATATCATCATCATCATCATCCACCACCACCACCCCATCACACCACCATAATCATCATCATCATCATCATCATCACAATGATCATCACCATTCATCATCATCATTCCATCATCATCATCATCACATCACCATCACATCACCACATCATCATCATCATAATCATCATCATCATCATAATCATCATCATCACTATCATCATCATCATCACCATCATCATCACCACCCCTCACCATCACCATCATCATCATCATCATCATCACATACCACCAACACATCTCATATCATCACCCATCATCATCACCATCACCATCATCATTCATCATCATCATCATCATCACCATCATCATCAACATCATTATCATCACCATCACCATCACCATCATCATCATCATCATCATCATCATCATCATATCATCAATATAATCGACGTCTTTGTCATCGTTTATTGATAGTACGATGAAACGTATGTTGTAGATTTTTTTTCTTATTTTTTTGGGGGGGGGGTCTTGGGTTGTTTTTTTTGGTAGTCTTTTTCTTTTCTTTTTTTTTGTATTCCAGTCTCTGTCTTTTTTAACAAACAGAATGTATTTATGTTCTGTTTGTAAATAAACTGAGAAATGTGTTAGAGATGCTGGCTGTTGTATCGATTAGGTTCATGATGATCATGGCGATGATGATGGTGACGCCGCAGCCGCCGCCGACGACCACGATGGTGGTGGTGGTGGTGGTGAAGATGATGACGATGATGATGATTGTGACGTTGATGATTGTGACGTTTTGTTGGTGGTGGTTGTGGTATCATTGATGTTGATGAAAGATGCTGGTGATTTTGGTGATGGTGGTGGTGGGGTGGTGGTGGTGGTGGTGTGGTGGTGGTAATGATATAGAATGATATCGAAGCTCACGACGATGATGATGATAATGACGATGATGATGATAGCGGTGGCCATGATGGTGACAACAGTGACGATAATGATGGTAATGATGATGATGATGATGATGATGATGATGACGACGATGATGACAATAATGATGGTAATGATGATGATGATAAAGATCATGATGATGATGATGATGATGACGACGACGATGATGATGATGACTATAATGATGGTAAAGATGATGATGATAATGACGATGATGATGATGATGATGATGCTGATGCGGATGATGACGACGATGGTGATGATGATGATGACCATAATGATGGTAATGATGATGATGATGATGATGGTAGTGGTGACGGTTGTGGTGATGATGGATGTGGTGTTGAAGATGATGACGATGATGATGATTGAGACGTTGGTGGTGTTGTTGTTGATGGTGGTGGTTGTAGTATTATCGATATTGGTGAAAGATGCTGGTGATTTTACCGGTGATGAAGATGATGGGCATGTAAAACATGATGACGATGACATTTGGTAATAATACTGAAAATGATCTTGGATGGCATGGTGATGATGTTGACGATGATGAAGAGAAAGATGAGGAGGTGGAGGAGGAGGAAAATGAAGAGCATAATGATGAGGATGATGAAGACGACGATGATTACCACGCCGACGACGATGATGATGATGACGATCATTATTATCATTATTATTATTATTATTATTATTATTATTATTATTATTATGATGATGACGATTATTATTATTATTATTATGATGATGATGATGATGATGATGACCATCATGATGACGGCGATGACGCTAATGTCGATATTGATGGCCACGATGATGATGATGACAGCAGCGATGATATGACGACGACGACGACTACGATGATGATTAAAACAATGATGATGACGACGACGACGACGACGACGACGATGATGATGACGATGATGATGAAGGTGATGATGATGAAGATGATGATGATGATGATGACGATGATGATGATTATGATGATAATGATAATGATAACGACGCCG
>NW_021827417.1:0-10368 GCF_006345805.1 Octopus sinensis | reverse complement strand
CTGAATAATAATAATAATAATAATAATAATAATAATAATAATAATAATAATAATTATTATTATTAGATTATATTATTATAATTATAATAATGATAATAACATCGAAAAATACTTTAGGAATGAGAACCCAGGTTCGAAATTTCCCCAAGACGCCCGAAACGTTGTGTTAACAACAAACAAGATGAGGACAAATATCTGTCAAGTAATGTAAATAATTTATGTCCATCCATGTCCCCACGTGCCAAAGCCACGAACACACACGGACACGCGCGCGCATACACAAACACACACACACTCAAACACACAGACATACGCACACATGCGGGCGCACTAACAAACATGCATTTCTATATACGTAGTACATACAAAACACTCACAGCCAACAGATATATACCGTATTTCATGGTTCATTGGCCGCACATTCTTTATGCCAAAAATATATACCCTTTTACCCTTTTACTTGTTTCAGTCATTTTTACTGCGGCCATGCTGGAGCACCGCCTTTAGTCGAACAAATCAACTCTACGAGTTACCCTTTGTAAGCCTAATACTTTATTCTATAGGCCACTTTTGTCGAACCGTGAAGTTACGGGAACATAAACACACCAATATCGGTTGTCAAGCGATGGTGGGGGTCAAACACAGGCACACAAATACATGCTTACATATAAATGTATATATACGACGGTTTTCATCTACCAAGTCCACTCGCAAGGCTTTAGTCGGCTCGAGGCTATAGTAGAAGGCACTTGCTCAAGGTGCCATGCAGTAGGACTGAAATCGTAACCATGTGGTTGGGAAGCAAGCTTCTTACCACACAGCCAACAAAGTAAACCACTCCAGCTCATGTATTGGGCCGCTATGAAATGCTTTAATACACTAAAACTTTATTTCCCGAGCATACGCTGTTGAAATCGGGATGCATATAACGTGTCTTATATCATTAAATACGATGCGTTATGTGTGTGTGTGTGTGTGTGTGTGTGTGTGTGTGTGTGTGTGTGTGTGTATGTGTGTGTGTGTGTGTGTATGTGTGTGTGTGTGTGTGTGTGTGTGTGTGAGCTCGTGTGTGTACATGTGTCTGTGCGCGTATTACAAAAAAAGTTACTGTTTTATGTATACTTATACGCTTAAGGTCTTTATAGATACAAGACGATCTTCATCCAGAAAATTGTGATTTTCTCAACCATCTCAGATATTCTGACACCCCACACCTCTCTAACGTCCTTTAATCTCTTGCACCACCGGAAAAAAACTAACCCTTAAGCAGCCCGAAACATTTCGTACGTTTCTGTTGCATTTTTGCTCAGTTTAACACAAATTTACTACATAGGGATCTTCCGCAGTACCTTCACATCCCAAATGACTTCTCCAAGTTACTCAGTTGTGACTAGCAGTCTTTAGTAAGATGTGTTCAAAGCGTTGTTACAGACGTCTCTTAATCTGGAATAACGAAAGTTGGCAGATCCGCTTATTACATGAATAGTAATGATGTACTAAAATTAAAATAATCTCAGACAGTGATAACAGCTTCTCCTTAAAAAAAAAGTCTCAGAACTTCTGGAATGCACCCCATTTGTCTATCTATCTATCTATCTATCTATCTATCTATCTATCTATCTATCTATCTATCTATCTATCTATCTATCTATCTATCTATCTATCTATCTATCTATCTATCTGTCTGTCTATCTATCTATCTACTATCTACTATCTATCTATCTATCTATCTATCTATCTATCTGTCTATCGTCTGTCTGTCTGTCTGTCTGTCTGTCGTCTGCTGTCTATCTATCTATCCATCCATCTATCATCCATCCATCTAGCCATCCATCCATCAATCTATCTATCTATCTATTATCTATCTATCTATCTATCGAGCTATCTCTCTTCTCTCCCCTCTCTCTCTCTCTCTCTCTCTCTCTAGATATATATATATATATATATATATATATATATCTATATATATATACATACATGCATACATACGCACATGTATATATACAAACCACGTACATAGCTGTACAGGTACATACATATATATATATGCACACACACACACACATATATACATACGTATATATTATAGACACACACAACAGAGTTACGCTGAGACATACACACGCATGCACGCCTACTGACACGTGAGTCCATTTTGTCACCCTCCAGCTCATCCTCTCGGTGTAGCTGCTTCATCCAACATCACTAACACTCCCCCTCCCCAATATGTCTTGTAGTCGCATCCTCAGCCACCACCCAACCCCCACTCACCATCCACATACTGTCCACCTCCATCCACCACCCACCCGTCATTACCACTACAATAACACCACCACCCTCGCCGTCCCAAAGCAAAACAACAAAAACAACAACAATGCTGTTATATGTTTTTCTACGACTTCTTATTAGGCCGTTCACCTTTCACAACCAGCTGTACACACACGCACACACGTGCACGCACACACATACACATACACGTATGCACGCACTCACACACATACATACATGTACTTCACACGTACATACATATATCTCTATGTATGTATCTGTGTAGGCGTGTGTGTGTATATATATATATGCAACTATTTTGTTCATGTATATACATATATACATGCATAAATATAGACATGTGTGTGTATGTGCCCATGTGTGTGTCATATTTATACAATTAATTAGGCTGTGTTTGTTATCTTAATATTTCATTCTAAGTAAATATTCTTTTTAAAATATGGATATGTATGTGGATGCGCATGGCTTAGTGGTTAGGGTGTTGGACTCATGATTGTGAGATTGTAGTTTCGATTCCTGGACTGGGCAATGCATTGAGTTCTTGAACGAAGCACATCATTCCACTTTGCTCCAGTTCATCCAGCTGACAAAAATCGGTAATCCTGCGGCGCTCCGGCGTCCCGACGAAGGTCAGGTGGAATATAGACTACACTGAATTCAGGAGACCGGCCTTATGAGCCTACAGCTCTTGAAGAATTTTTGATCCTTTAATATGTATGTGTGTCGTTGCTATTATGTTAAACTGTTGTATGTCCAAATTTTGACCAAATGCATTTTTTTTTTCAATATTTAATTTTGCTTTCAATAGCCGGTTCTTTTGGTCAAACTATCGTATCTCCAGCTGCTTCAGATGAAAATAGTCTAAATGTACTACAATGGTATAGAATTTCTCAAAAGTGCAGTAAACCCCACATACGATAGTTTTGCAAAAATGTTTCTGACTGAAAATATCATACATGTACAGAGTTACGATTTTATGCACCCAACAAAGTATTATTGTTAAGCTGAAACTGTTGCTAATCTAAAAAGAAATGGAATGGTGAAACAATTTTTTCGTTTTCTGGAAAAGCAGCGTTTTGAATCTACGACACTTTTGCATAGCAGCAACGGTTATATATATATATATATATATATATATATATATATATATATATTATATATAATATATATATATATATATTATATATATATATATATATATATATAAGGAGAATTCACATAAAAAAAAACAGAAGACGAAGACAGGTGGTGTAGACAACAAACAGATGTATTAGTATAACGCTCGGGAAATGAAAAAGTCTTTAACGTTTCGAGCCTACGCTCTTCCACAGAAAGGAACACAGAAAGAAACAAGGGGAGAAAATAAAGAATGTATAGTGGCTAGCGATCTATATATACATCAGTGGCGACTCCGGCACTCGAGCTGTTCGCGCATACCCCGAGTATAAATTTAGCAAAGTGAACGTGTATTTGCAAGCTGATTTAATTTCTGCCCAACACTGACTTCAAGTATGTAATTCCAGCCAATAACTCGGGCTCCTTCTATTGAGCCTGGTCGCAGTTTATTTATTTCCATTCAGCGGCTAGCAGTTGTCTTAGAGGTGCCCTGTGTCAAAAGATATCATTTGTAACAGACGTGCTCTTGACATCTTTCACACGCTCCTGACTCTGGCTCAGAAGTTACAGCCCAAGTTGTTATCTATAATCGTAAAAATTAAAAGTAATTCAAATTCAATGTTTTCTTGAAACAATAAATTTCTATAGAGATTAGGATTTAAATTGAAATCTATGAAAAGTTTCCGTTCTACAATATTCTTAAAGGAAGGAAAAATCCAGCAACTCGGGCTAATACGAACGAGGTTGGTTAGATTAACTGGCATCTTTTGTCTAGAGTACAGGCGACAGTCAGATCGCCAATGTTAGTCACGCACTCCGCTGTCGTTATTTGATTGTTGTTATTCTGTTCGCTTGTGTGGAAAGATCAACTGTGTTTTGCAGGGCTGCTTTATTTTTACCCTCAACTTAGAAATGGATAAAGACATAGTGTTAGATATAAAAAAATAAACCATTTAGGGATAGAAATATTACGGAAAAACGTATATATATATATATATATATATATACAAATGTATGTATGTATGTATGTATGTATGTATGTATGTATGTATGTAACTAAACAGAGCTAAAAGTGAGGGATTATCAATTTTGGCAACATACTCCATTAGCGCTCTATTGGCACACCAGACAAATAATATTGCTTAGATTAGTGAAGAACTCTAAGTAGTCTTATGGCAGGGTCCGAGGTTACAGTTCATCATCATTCTATCTTGTAGATCCGCGGTGGGGGGCTCCAGTCAGACTGGTTTTTACACCGAGTAAACCTATCAATAACGTATGACTATAATGACTACTGGAAACAGCTGTCAGCCGAATTTACTTTAATAAAGGAACAATATGTAATGAACATCATTTATACAATGAAATGTAGGCGGCTGACCGGATGGATTCTTAGAACCTTTAGAACAAGAGACCAGGAAACCATGATGGTCCTCTGATTATTGCTCTCAGCTATGGTCACCATCCAGTGTCAAGTTAATCACAGAACTTGAGGCGATCCAACAAAGCTACACGAAGAAGATAGCCTCTGTGTAGCACATAAGCTATTGGGAAAGACTCAAGAGATTGAGACTCTATTCCTTAGAGCGTAGGCGAGAAAGATATGCCATAATATACATCTGGAAGATCCTTGAAGGACTTGTCCCAAACTTTGGCATCGAGAGTTACACAAATGCCAGAACTGGGCGCACTGCATAGTCCCAAGGACTCCAAATTTGCCATCAAGATGTAGGACAAGATACTGTGATAGCCTGGGCTTCCGAGGCCCACAGCTCTTCAATATCCTCCCGAAGAACCTAAGAGACCTGCATGGGGTGGATGCAGATGTCTTTAAAATGAAACTGGATCTCTTCTTGTCAGGTGTCCCAGATGAACCAACTTCACGGCAGGAGGTGCAGATGAGGGCAGCTGCATCGAACTCTCTCATGCATCAGATGGCATTTGCAAAAAAGCATTCGTGAAGTAAAATCATGTAGCAACACTAAATGGCGGTGCCCCAGCAGGGCCACAGCTTGTGAGCTGAAACAAAATAAAATAAAATAAAATAAAATAAAATAAAATAAAATACCTTGTCTTATGTATATATATATATATATATTTTTTCTCTTTCTCTTTTACTTGTTTCAGTCATTTGACTGCGGCCATGCTGGAGCACCGCCTTTAGTTGAGCAAATCGACCCCTGGACTTATTCTCTGTAAGCCCAGTACTTATTCTATCGGTCTCTTTTGCCGAAACCGCTAAGTGACGGGGACGTCCGTAAACACACCAGCATCGGTTGTCAAGCAGACAAACAACACAACATACATATATATATACATATATATACATATTATATATATATATATATATATATATATATATATATATATATATATATAGTATATATATATATATATATATATATATATATATATATATATAAATATTACATACATGCATATATAAATACATTCAGTGGTTATTGAGGTGGAAGGTTGTGGATTTTTTCCGTATCGAAGTACGTTAAGTTGAAAAACATTTTTTTTTGTTCACAATAGACACCCAGGGTTGCCAGGTATACGAATAAAAATCCAAGAGTTACGGAATGTATGTAAACTTCATTTAATCAAGGTACCCTTGGCCTGAAGCCTAGCCTGCAGTGTACACCTCGCTTGGATATTTACCACTTCCGGGTTCCGCTCCCTATGAAACATATGTAAGCCGGATTTTATCTGCTCCATATCTTAATTCTTGGATATATATATCTATATAAGTCGGATGTAGAGGGTTTGTAGGACACAGCGTGAGACGACTGTTGTTATCACTAGGCCTAACTCATCGTAAAGTCAATACCACCATGACTGATATCCAATCTACAGTGGAGAAGGCTAGCCACTGGATTTGGTTAAAAAGAGACGATGAGCGATGGCTAGAAGTATATTGAGTTCTTCATAACCAGCTGATCTAGCAAGCGGGGCATCATATCAGTGAGGGAGCCGGTGCGCATTGATGCCGTCGAGAGGTAGGCCCCGAAATGGCGCGCATTCTCTCCTGATGACCCCATACACTTGCTAGCTTCCGATATACGGAGCTTTTAACTGGTAGCACTTGCATGTGCAAGTTGTTTGCAAGACATATATATATATATATATATTAAACTTATATATACATATAAAATTCTTTTTATTATAACTGAACATAAAAACAAACGACCAACTTCTTCCTGTTATTTTTTCCTCCATTTTCTACTTGCCTATAATTTAAACTACGGTTTACCCGCCGAATTACCTGCTACCGTATACCATTTACCAAGGACTGTACCTGCGCAAGTAATCACCAGGAGTGCCTTTGGATTTAACCATCCTTTAGAGGTTTTGAACACTTCTAACTTATACATACACACATTATATATGTATTTGTATATGCATGTATCGTATATGTGTTGAATGTATATCTATCTGTCTGTCTGTCTGTTCTCTCTCTCTTCTCTTTGTATATATATATATATATATATATATATGTGTGTGTGTGTGTGTGTGGTGGTGTGGTGTATATATATATAAATATATATATGTATATGTATATGTATATATATATATATATATATATATATATATATATTATATATATATATATATATAGGCGCAGGAGTGGTTGTGTGGTAAGTAGCTTGTTTGATCAGTGTGTCTGCTAAGCCTTTCACATGACCTCGTTTTGCTATATTGTCTAAGACAACTAATATTAATACAAATATCGTTGATGTACCTCTTTAAGGGAATCCCATATTGGTTACTTGAAACTATTCAACCTCTCGCCTTTTGACTCTTGTACATCCATTGAAAGCTGTTCTTCTTGAACACATGGAATAATAACTGTTTCTAAAATAGGCACTTAACCAGAAATTTTTGAGAATTTTACTGACTTCGAAAGGATGAATGACTAAGTTGGCCTGGACGAATTTGAACTCAGATCGTAAAAAGCCGATTGAAATGTCGGTAAGCATTCTGGCCGACGCTTTAGCAATTTTGTCAACTCGTCGCCTTTGATTTTAAATGTTGGCACAAGGTCAGCAATGTAGTACTTTTACTTACATATTTTATCGACCTC
This sequence comes from Octopus sinensis, assembly GCF_006345805.1. NCBI lineage: Eukaryota > Metazoa > Mollusca > Cephalopoda > Octopoda > Octopodidae > Octopus > Octopus sinensis. The sequence continues at coordinate 2,876 of NW_021827417.1, read as the reverse complement.
CAAATGTAAAGAACTGTAAATAACTCCTGCAAGGTATTTTGACAAAATTTTTATCGGTGCTATTGATCTACGCAGATAATCATTTGGAACATGTCTGCTTTGACAAAAAGAAAAAAAGAAAAAAGGGAAAACAAAATGAAGGTAAGCTTGACAGATATAATAACCAAGGAAAGAAAGGAAAACGTCAATACTACGACGTACATCTTGATGACTTCTGTCCAAAATGCAAGGAGTTAGAGAAACTGTTAATGTACAAGAATCCAGAAATCGTAAGCAGGATGTGGGTCATAGAAATAAAATCTGTACCAATAATAGCTGGAGCTATAATATCAAAAATACGAATAAAAATACGGGTCATATTAGAACTCACAAAGATAGTTATGGGCCTAATGATAGCCTTAATAGAGTCCGTAAAGACCAAATCCGATACATGATTTTTTTTTAGTTCTAAAGCACAACAGCACCAGTACATTCCTTGTACACAATATAAACTAAAACTGGTCCTCCGTCGGTTACGACAACGACTGTTCCAGTTGCTGCTATCAATGGATCAGCCTGCTCGTGAAATTGTCATGCAAGGGGCTGAGTACTCCACAGACATGCGTACCCGTACCGTATTCTCAGGAAGATTTAGTATGACACAGTATTACAGGTACAATTGATCTTTGACTGGATTAACGTGAAATAAAGTGTCTTGCTCAAGGACGCAACGTGTCACCGAGAATTGAACTCACGACTTTATGATCGTAAGCCGCATACCCTAACCACTAAGCCACTTGTCTTCACTCACATATACATAGGCGCAGCGTTACTGTGTGGTAAGAAGCTTGCCTCCCAACCACACGGTTCCAGATTCAGTCCCACTGCATGGTACTTTGGGCAAGTGTCTTCTATTATAGCCTCGGGCCGACCAAAGCCTTGTGAGTAGATTTGGTAGACGGAAACTGAAAGAAGCCCATCATATATATATATATATATATATATATATATATTTTGTGTGTGTGTGCTTGTCCTCCCACCATCGCTTGACGACCGACGGTTGTGTGTTTATGTCCCCGTAACTTAGCGGTTTGGCAAAATGAACCGATAGAATAAGTACTACACTTACAAAGAATAAGTTCTGGGGTTGATTTGTTCGACTAAAGGCGGTGCTCCAGCATGGCGCTGCAATCAAATGACTGAAACAAGTAAATGACAGTAAATGACATACGCATATAATATTAAATATATCAAATAAAGTGTAAAACACACATAGTATAAAAAATTAACTCCAGTCCTCGGGGCCACTAGATTTAGTGTATATATAAACAGGCGTAGGAGTGGCTGTGTGGTAAGTAGTTTGCTTACCAACCACATGGTTCCGGGTTCAGTCCCACTGCGTGGCACCTTGGGCAAGTGTCTTCTACTATAGCCTCGGGCCGACCAATGCCTTGTGAGTGGATTTGGTAGACGGAAACTGAAAGAAGCCGTCGTATATGTATATATATATATATATATATATATATATATATATATATATATATATATATATATATATGTGTGGGTGTGTGTGTGTGTGTGTATGTGTGTCTGTGTTTGTCCCCCCAACATCGCTTGATAACCGATGCTGGTGTGTTTACGTTCTCGTAACTTAGCGGTTCGTCAAAAGAGACCGATAGAATAAATACTAGGCTTACAAAGAATTTGCTCGACTAAAGGCGGTGCTCCAGCATTGCCACAGTCAAAATGACTGAAACAAGTAAAAGAGTAAAAGAGAATGGCTACTTGTTTCTCTGGGATTGGTCACATGATGTAAACACCTCTGATGAGACCCCAATAAGAGTCGAAAATCGATTCAGGCAACTCATTAGCGATATAGTTAAATTTCATATGGGAAATCGAAATCACCGCTTTCCGATCGTGAATCGAATAGCCTGACCACTAAGCCACGCACTTTCACATACACGCAATAAAAGAACTCACACAAAAAATATATTTTTCGGAATCACTACAAAAGAATACAACACAACACATGTGCTTAACTGACGCTGATTCTGTTATATGTTTTACTGATTGTGTAAGGTAATAGCAATTCGTCCAACTCACATTATACAGTCACCATCCATAATATAACACAATATAACACTGTTATATAACTGATATCTGATATCCTGTATACGCAATTGAAACAGAATTAAATTAAAACATCCATCTGTCTACCATATAATCTATATACATAACCTCTCTACATCGTTCATAGGCAAGTTACTGCGGTATTCGTTCATGATAACATCTCTTATAGTCAAGCTGGATTGACCACCTAACAGGCATTATAAAACCGAGCACCTCACAAGACTCACTAGAACCACCCAGCGCATACCCACCATGGGTCATCACAATTGCTTAAGGTAAAAATGAATTCCTCGCTCTTTCGGAAACATCAATCTTCTGTATTGACTGCTTTCCACCACTTTGATCTGTTTTTTGTATTGAATACGTATCGCCACCGTGGGCCACTGCATCGAACACTTTGAACATATAGCATGAATGAACTTACTTCAAACTATATATCAACTATACATGAACTCTAAGATGTCTGACTCCTTGTTGTGTATTATAAATGAATTTCTTGTGTTTGACGGCATGAGCTGTCTTTTTTATATATAAATTTTTTGATAAGGTTCATTTCAGGAACTGAAACATGTTATAATGTATATATAAAAATTAAAAATTGTATAATATATAGCAGCATTTTCGAACTCATTTTTTACAAATATATATATTATATATATATATATATATATAATATTATATATATATATATATATATATATATATATATTATTTCTCGTCAGAACTTCCGTCTAGAACAGCGTATCCCAATCGGGGTTCCTCTG
>NW_021827416.1:7500-11174 GCF_006345805.1 Octopus sinensis | reverse complement strand
TATTTTGCCACCATTTAATTTCGCAAAAACCTCCTCCGGAATAGGCAGTAGATGGTGGCTCATTTTTAGACAATCTTTCAAACCGGAAAAAAAATCGCCACACAGCCGAATTTTATTATTTTTTTAATACACACAGTTGGTGCAGCCCGCTTAGAATAATCTACTTTTTGAATATATCCCAATTTCTCCATTCTTTCTAATTCTTGCTCTACCTGCTTTATCGCAGCGAATGGTACCTTTTGAGTACAGGTACGACGTTTTCCTTTATTTGAAAACAGGCCTTAGTCTTAGAACAGAGACCAAATTTATCCGACAACACTTCAGGAAACAAGTTTTTAAGATTTTTCTTCAATTTAGCTGCTGAGTTTTCAATGGTGGGATAGCCATATATTTTTACACTACAGACTTATGGAGAGGTCCCATAAATTAAACAACTCCAACCGATCCGTACCGAACGGATTGGTTGCGTTTTTTACCATGAAAACTTTTGCTCTACAGGTTTTTCCCAAAAATGTGATATCACTCCACATTTCGCCTACGAACACCAAAAACTACACGCCTCGTGTAGTTTTTGATGTTTTTCATAACGTAGATTTCCCAGTTCTCTTCCACGTGTTGGTATTAATAATCGAGATGTCGCTACCAGTGTCTAGTTGCAATTTAATATTCACTTCTTTTGCGTGTACAAATTTCCTCATTTTGGTGTCGCTTCTACTTTCCGTTGAGAAAACTTTAGAATTCCTTCTGACACACACACACACACACACACCACACACAATATATATATATATATATATATATATATATATATATATATATATATATAGTTATCCAAATATGAAAACACAAAAAACGCGAGGACGTGGACAAATATAGTATTATTGGACGCTCAGGAAAGAAGGAAAGAAGGAGGGTTTTTAACGTTTCGAGCGGAGCTCTTCGTCGGAAGTATAGGAGAAGGAAAGATCCAGAGAAGGGAAGACAGAGGAAAAAAATCGCCAACGGTACACACGCGGTCATATATATAGATATTATATATATATATATATATATATATAAAATGTTCTGGAAATCTTGTTTGCTACGTTTGGAAAATATAGAATTAATTTATTAATTTACGGCTGGCTGCTCTGAAACGAAAATAGCAAATGAGGAGACAGCCAGAGAAATCCCTTAACACATAGATCAATAAATACATGCAGTTTGTCAAATGTATCGGCAGAATGAGATACCTATTTCTTTACTACCCACAAGGGGCTAAACACAGAGAGGAGAAACAAGGACAGACAAAGGGTTTAAGTCGATTACATCAACCCCAGTGCGTAACTGGTACTTATTTATCGACCCCAAAGATGAAAGGCAAAGTCGACCTCGGCGGAATTTGAACTCAGAACGTAGCGGCAGACGAAATACCGCAAAGCATTTCGCCCGGCGTGCTAACGATTCTGCCAGCCTCGCCGCGGCAGAATGAGATACCAACTTTTCTCTCAGAAAGTAAATCAACTTACCAAGGACTACAGCATGTTTTGTGGCAGTTACAATATTTCATAAATTTGAAACCGTCGAATGTACAGAAACAAATAGCATATGATGGATGATGTAATACAATAAAGTGAGTTGGAGCAGACAATATATGAAATAAAACATTTTATATTGCTTAGTCGTTCGTTGAGCAGATGGTTTCGTAGGAGCGTGTTGGGCCCGTGCACCAGATGTTCGTCGATGGAAATGTTTTTGATAGGCACTCATTGGAACATAGTTATGCAGATATATCAACCATATACATGTGCGTGTGTGTGGTGTGTGAGTGAGTGAGTGTGTGTGTTATGTGTTTATATAGTTGTGGTATATTATGTTAAGAGCGCAGTAGGGTACAGTAAAAAGCTCGTCCACCTTCAGATGTCAACCCTGTGCTAACAAGTAGTAATCATTATACATATTTCCAGGTTTAACGCTTGGCCATCTCTCGTGTGTGAATAGATGGGTTTTTTTTTACTACCAACAGGGGCTACACACAGAGGGACAAACAAGGACAGAGAAACGGATTAAGTCGATTACATCAACCCCAGTGCGTAACTGGTACTTAATTTATCGACCCCGAAAGGATGAAAGGCAAAGTCGACCTCGGCGGAATTTGAACTCAGAACGTAGCGGCAGACGAAATACCGCAAAGCATTTCGCCCGGCGTGCTAACGATTCTGCCAGCTCGCCGCGGCAGAATGAGATACCGCTTTTCTCTCAGAAAGTAAATCAACTTACCAAGGACTACAGCATGTTTTGTGCAGTTACAATATTTCATAAATTTGAAACCGTCGAATGTACAGAAACAAATAGCATATGATGGATGATGTAATACAAGTAAAGTGAGTTGGAGCAGACAATATATGAAATAAAACATTTTATATTTGCTTAGTCGTTCGTTGAGCAGATGGGTTTCGTAGGAGCGTGTTGGGCCCGTGCACCAGATGTTCGTCGATGGAAATGTTTTTGATAGGCACTCATTGGAACATAGTTATGCAGAAATATATCAACCATATACATGTGCGTGTGTGTGTGTGTGAGTGAGTGAGTGTGTGTGTGTATGTGTTTATATAGTTGTGGTATATTATGTTAAGAGCGCAGTAGGGTACAGTAAAAAGCTCGTCCACCTTCAGATGTCACCCTGTGCTAACAAGTAGTATCATTATACATATTTCCAGGTTTACGCTTGGCCATCTCTCGTGTGTGAATAGATGGGTTTTTTTTACTACCAACAAGGGGCTACACACAGAGGGACAAACAAGGACAGAGAAACGGATTAAGTCGATTACATCGACCCCAGTGCGTAACTGGTACTTAATTTGTCGACCCCGAAAGGATGAAAGGCAAAGTCGACCTCGGCGGAATTTGAACTCAGAACGTAAATGCAGACGAAATTCGGCTACGCATTTCGCCTGGCGTGCTAATGTTTCTGACAGCTTGCCGCCTTATGCGTGAATAGATAATTGAAGACATTTGGAGCCAACAAGAACGAGTGCGGTTGGACATTTATTTTCTATTACTACAATTGTTTCCACGCAACGTAGTTCTTCAGGCATGCAGGTATTTGATTATGCAACCGTTTCCCTGCATTATTAGATGTATTTGTGTTTCGTCAGGTGATATATAAATATTGTCTCCGTAAGTTCAAATTCACGGCTTCAAGAACATTCTTTCTGTCTGTCGTGGCCTGAATTTAGTAGTAGTCACTGAGTTTATCAGAGGAAAACATACCTGGAGAACAACGTTGCGTGGAAACAATTGTAGCGATAGAAAAGAAATGTCCAACCGTACACATTGTTTACTCCAAATTTTTTCAATCCGGTTGGATTTTTCTAAGTATGTGTGTAAGTGTGTGTGAATGTATGTGTGTGTGCATATGAGAGAGCGAGAGAGAAAGAAAGAATGAAAGAAAGAAAGAAAGTAAGAGAGAGAGAAAAAGAAAGAAAGAGAGAGACGATAGCTACAAGGTTAGGGATGTCATCTCCAGCAATGTGTGAACACTGAATTATGAAAACATTTTTAGCAACAAACGTACTTGATTAAAAATTTTCAAATTTTCAACCAAACAGTAAAGAATAAATAACACCAAAAAACACAGCGACAAACCAAAAAAATGGCAATGTGATGTCTCTGCAGAGAAATGCAACATTGCT
>NW_021827416.1:0-2500 GCF_006345805.1 Octopus sinensis | reverse complement strand
AAACTACGATTCCAATACCAGTTTTCAATACGAATTTTCATTACGAAATACGAATTCGATACGAAATTTAAGCGTTCTCATTAAAATGTTTTCCCATCTATTTATTACTAAAACTGTTTCTATTTGCCAAAGCTGTGAACCAGCAGAATCATATATCGATGGCAAAAAATGACTTGCATTGTTTAGTTATAACCATTTGCGTAGAGATTTCAAATCCAGTCGGAGCCAAATTTGCATTTAAGTATTCCGGAGACGATAGACGTAAGTACCAGTTACGTACTGAGGATGACTTAATGACCAATATATGTCGTAAGAAGCTTGCTTCCCATCCATATGGTACTGAGCTCAGTCCCACTGCGTGGCACCTTGGCCAAGTGCCTTCTACTATAAGCCTCGGGCCTGATTAATACCTTCTATGTGAAAATAGTAAATGGAAACCCGTCATATGTGTGTGTGTGTGTATGTAAGTATACATATAACTCAGAACTCGGACGAAACATCGCAAAGTATTTCTCGCAGCGTGCTAACGATTCTGCCAGCTCACCGCCTTAACAACAACAACAACAAACAACAACAAACAACAACAAACAACAACAAACACAGCAACAATAATAATGATAATAATAATAATAATATTAATAATAATAATAATAATAATAATGATAATAATAATGATAATAATAATAATGATGATAATAATGATTTTTTTAAGACCCCCTTCGGTCATGAGTGACCATGGGTTTGCACCTAGAGAGTTACCCTCTGAGGCACAAGTCTGGGCAAGGTTGTTTTTATGAAGACCAGCAGTCGCCCATGCCATACCGGCCTCCCCTCTCCACGCCACCAGTGTTATCCAAGGGAAAGACAAAGGTCGATACAGCTTGGCACCTTGACGTCGCAACTCATTTCTACAGCTGAGTGAACTGGAGCACGTGAAATAAAGTGCTTTGCTCAAGAACACAACACGCAGCCCGGTCCGGGATTCGAACTCACAACCTCACGATCGTAAGCTCGACGCTCTAACCACTGACCATGCGCCTATAATAGTAATAATAATAAAATAATAATGATATAATAATAATAATATGAATAATATAATAATAATAATAGTATAATAATTTAATAATATAATAATAATGATAATAATAATGATAATAATAATAATGATGAAATAATGATAATAATAATAATAATAATAATATAATAATAATGATAATATAAAAAAAATAATGATAATAATAATAATAATAATAATAATATATTATAATATAATAATAATAATAATAATGATAATAATAATAATAATAATAATATAATAATAATAATAATAATAATAATAATATAATAATAATAATAATAATAATAAGATAATAATGATATAATAATAATGAGAATAGTAATAATATAATATTAATAATATAATAATAATAATGATAATAATAATAATGATGATGATGATGATGATGATAATAATGATGATGATGATGATGATAATAATAATAATAATAATAATAATAATAATAATAATAATAATAATAATCCTTTCTACTAAAGGTACAAGGCCTGAAATTTTGTGGGTGAGGTGAGTCGAGTTCATCGCCCCCGGTTTGCATTTTATCGACCCTGAAAGGATGAAAGCAAAGTCAATAAGTAAAAGTTACTTATACGTGCCGGAAATCGAACGACGGCCCTTACGAATTCTAGGGCTGAAGAAGAAGAAGAAATACTGTAGCATGTTATTCAATGGAGATTTAGCTGCTATTTCTCGCGGTGCTTTTACCTTGTTGTTAAGAGAAGCGAATAAAGATAGGAAATGACTAAATTGGGATAAGAATAGGGAAAAAGGGGTTTATAACCATGAACAATCAAGGAGGAAGGAGTTTAGGGTGTGGGTGGAGATATGTTAGGCTATGTACCTGTACGGATAATGTTAATTAAGACAGGTAAAAGAACAAGGTGAGTCTAAGATGGTCAAACAGGTGTTTGATAAATTCAGTAATACTTTGAAGTTAAAGGGATTATTACAAACACTTTCTCTCTCTCTCTTTCTCTCTCTGCCGATTCCCTCCTCCCATTCCTCTCTCTCTTTCTTTGTCTTTGCTTCACTCTCTCCCCTCTCTTCCTCCTCTCTCCTCACCTCCCAATTTCTTCCTTTCTTTCCATTACTCCTACCACTCTTCCTCTCTCAATCGCCACTTCTCATCCTTCTCTCTCCTTCTCTCTCACCTCTCCCCGTCTCCCTTTGCATGCTTTTCTGTCTCTCCTTCCCTCACTCTCTCGTCCCTCTCTCCCCCTCTTTGTCGACTCTTTCTTTCCCTTCCCCTTCTACACTCTCTCTACTGTCTGTCTATCTCTATCAACTTTTACTATATCCCACTCTTTCCAATCTACTCCACTCCTCTCTCTTTCTCTCTCACTCCGTCTACCCTATCTCTTTATCACTTTCTTTATTCTCTCTCTTACCATTTCCCTCTTTCTCTATCTCTTCCTTTCTTCCTTC
>NW_021827415.1:5000-10581 GCF_006345805.1 Octopus sinensis | reverse complement strand
AAAACCAATGAGGGTAAGTGAAATACTGAATGAACAATTCAAGAGTGTTTTCACTCCAACCCTTGGGCATTTCCAAATCAGCAATCCAACTGACTTTTTTACCACTGCAGATATAGAATCAGAGGCGGCGACGTTAAATTACATCGATATAAAGGAAGATGATGTAATAAAGGCTATAGATGAAATGAAAAAGACTCAGCTATTGGCCCCGATGGATTCCCGGCATCCTCCTAAAAGTATGTAAGAGAGTCTTAGCAAGACCACTGAAGTTCCTCTTTCAGAGCTTCCTTGCAGCTGGCAAACTTCCAAGAAAACTGAAGGAAGGTAAAATATGCCCTATTCATAAAGGAGGTAGCAGAGCGGAGGCCAAGAACTACAGACCTATCTCTCTGACCTCACACATCAGCAAGGTCATGGAAAGAATAGTCAGAAGGAAACTAATCACCTTCCTTGAAGAAAATGACTTGCTGCCTGACACCCAACATGGTTTCCGACCAGGAAGAAGCTGCTTAACTCAGCTCCTGCAGCACTATGACTGGGTGCTGAAACAACTGCTCAACCACTCAAATGTGGAAGTCATATATCTCGACTTCGCAAACGCCTTCGATAAAGTCGATCATGGAATGATATGTCACAAACTGCGTGATCTTGGCATAGTTGGAAAACTAGGAGAATGGCTTCACGACTTTCTGAAGAATAGAAGTCAGGTGGTAGTAACCAATGGGGCCACTTCCATCAGCACGCAAACAGTGAGCGGTGTTCCACAGGGCACTGTTTTGGGACCACTACTGTTCATAATGGCCCTCTCAGACATGCCCTCAGCCACGCGGAGAGCCACGATCACAAGTTATGCAGATGATACAAAAGTTTCACAGGCAATACAGAACCCTGAAGACACTAGGCACCTGCAATATGAGCTGGACGAAATATACAAGTGGGCTGAAAAGTATAGCATGCAGTTCAATGCTGAAACGTTTCAAGCTTTATACTATCAGCATGCAAACTGAATGCAATACCCAAGGAATACACTGGACCGGAGGATTGCAATCCCAGAGGCACAATCAGTGCGTGACCTGGGTATTCACATGAGTGATGACGCGACCTTTCATGTACATGTTGCTAAACTGACAGTGAAATGCAGACGGCTGGCTGGATGGATGCTCAGAACCTTTAGAACAAGAGAACAAGAAACCATGATGGTCCTCTGGAAGACACTTGTCCTAAGTCACTTTGACTATTGCTCTCAGCTATGGTCACCATCCAGTGTCCAGTTGATCACAGAACTTGAGGCGATCCAACGAAGCTACACGAAGAAGATAGCCTCTATGCAGAATGTAAGAGCTACTGGAAAGACTCAAGAGATTAAAATTATATTCCCTGGGGTAGGCGGGAAAGATATGCCATAATATACATCTGGAAGATCCTGGAGGGAAGTGTCCTGAACTTTGGCATCGAGAGTTACGCAAACGCCAGAACTGGGCGCCACTGCGTGGTGCCTAGGACTCCAAACTTGCCATCAAGATGTAGACAAGATTCTGTGATAGCCTGGGCTTCCGAGGCCCACAGCTCTTCAATTCCTCCCGATGAACCTGAGAGACCTGCATGGGGTGGATACAGATGTCTTTAAAATGGAGCTGGATCTCTTCCTGTCAGTTGTCCCAGATGACCCAACCTCACGGCAGGAGGGGCAGATGAGGGCAGCTGCATCGAACTCTCTCATGCACCAAATAGCATTACTAGAAAGCCTCCATGTAGTGAAACCAAGTAGCACACCAAATGGCGGTGCCCCAGCATGGCCACAGCTCTAAGCTGAAACTGGAATCAATCAATCAATCAATCATCAATCATATAAAAATATATATATAAATATATATATTTATATATATATATATATATAAATATATATAAACTATATATTTATAAATATATATATATATAAATAATATATATAAATATTATATATATATATAAACATATATATATATTAATATATATACAAATATATATATATACATAATTATATTATATATATATAAATATATAAATATATATATATAAATATATATATATATATAAATATATATATATATACAAATATATATATATACATATACATATATACGTATACATATATATACATATATATATATATATACATACTTATATATTACATATACATACATATATATATATAATACATATATACGTATACATAATATACCTTTACATATATATACATACATATATATACATACATATATACATACATATTATAATACATACATATTTATATATACATAATTACATATACCTATACATACATATTATAAATATATACTAATAATATACATATACATACATATATATCTACATACATATATATATATATATATACATATATATATATATATAAATTAATATATAAATATATATATATATATGTTATATATATATATATATATATATATATATATAATTATTATATATATATATACGACATATATAGTGCCCCTGTTGAACTGGACGGACGTCTTTTTGTTTCTCTCTCCCTGGTCAGTAGCAAGCTACACAGCTTCAAAACTTAACTGACCTTAAATATATACATATTTGTAACCACGTGGTTGCCTACAATCCCGTAAGCACGTTTTTATTTAACTACAAATTGTTACATACACTTGTTTTTCTTTTAATATCCTCAAACAACCAAATAATCAAAAACTCACACCCTTAAGAGAGAACATTTATATATATTTACACTTCTTTATCTCCCAAGAAAGCATATATATATATATCAAAAATCAAAAGAAAAACAAACATGACTAACTTGCAGGCCTGCAACAGACGAAATTGGTCTTATAACGAAATTGATGTTTTAATAAACACATGGTTCTCTCTTTCCCAAACAGAAAATCTAAATGTTTTGTGTTTGAATGGGATTGCCGAAAAAACATCACAAGTGGTCAACACACGATCCGTCAAACAGATTCGTAGCAAACTGAAACATATCGAAGTATCTTTCAAACTGACAAAAGGCCATTTTGAAAAGCTTCTTTATATTTTCACTGTTCAAGAACAGCAACAGCTAGAAAATCAGCAGCCACAACAACAACAACAACAACAGAATGAGCCACTCCTGGTTCCCAGCACAATGGCTGACCCTAACATCGGTCAAGCACAACAACAACAACAGCCACAGCAACAAGAACAACAGCAGCCACTCCTCAACTCTAGCATACTAGATGATTCACTAAATGCCAGTATCTTTTCACCGCTCTTACGGCAACCACCACAATTATCATCATCATCATTACCACCGCTGCCACCATCGTCTTCTATCACCAAAAATACCAACAAAAAACCAAATAAAAAACCACTGCTCTCTTCCCCCACATCACCACCTCAATACTACTGAAGTAACAAAAACTTAAAGAAACATAGGAAGCAGAATGCGCCCCCCACGGCACAAACAAGAAACCCCAAAATATGCCGCTATTCACTGCACCAGAGACTCTGCACAAATAGTGACTGCATCTTCACGCATCTACCCGGCACTAGACGCACTACCGGCCAAGGCCAAAGCACGCATCCCACAATAACATCAACACCACCAAATAGTAAATCGAAATTCAAAACACACACAACTCGGGGTCCCAAAATCTGCCGGTATTCCAAACGTGAGAGAACATGTCTGCTGAGTGACTGTCCCTTCACTCATCTTCCAGGGACCCGAGGCACAAACAGAAACGGGGCTTCAAGCCAACACACAAACCTGAATAAAAATAAAAATAGAAACACACCATGCTGCAGTAATGCTGGTCCAGTCTTTTCAGGAAGACACAAAAACAACAACAACAAAAGTGGAAACTACAACCCTATCCAACAGTGCAACCACACCTCCAGCCAAAAACTGCTCCCTAAGCAGGAAAATTCTTTTTTAGCCATGTTGAACATGGCAAAAGAGATACACAAAAAATATTCTAGCCATCACTCAACACCATCCTATGCTTACCCCAGTGCACCAATTCCCCACGTTGCTGCCACTAACACACACAAAAGATCCAAGTCCCCTGCAACAGTCAAAACCAGCCACTACACTAACCTCCACATTTCTACTCAATGCACAAGGTGTCAGCCCTTCCATCAATGCACAAAAATGGAAGGTCCATTCATTGAAGACTGGTTGGTAACCATCCACACCACATCCCTTTCTTCATCCTCACCGAGATCCACCTTGACAACTCCCACTTGGAAGCCGAAGTGAGAGTGAAGAATTTCACAACCATCCGCGCGGATCGTATCGGCAGAAGGAAGGGTGGAACTGCCATTTTCCTGCATGATTCGTTTACGGCAGATGGAAATAGTATATTCTCCAACGGCTACTGTGAATCAGTCACCGTGCACAACAAAGCCAATGACCTGACAGTAATTGGGCTCTATAGGCCGCCCCAAACACCCATACTGTGCTTAAAGAATGCCTCAACAGCATTAAGTGCTTTATTCAACAGTGCCATTCTAGCAACCTACTCATGATGGGAGACTTCAATCTACCCTGTGTTGACTGGACTACAAACTGTTTGAAACCAAGCACTCCCGCTTCAACCGCTGAGAAGCAGCAGAGTCACTTTTCGATTTACGAATGAGTTTTTTTCTTGTCCAACTTGTCCTTGCACCAACAAGACATCAGAACATGTTGGACCTAGTGTTAGTAACCACACTAACACTATACATAACGTTACAGTGGAAAAAACCCTTCTTTCAGACCATGACATGGTTCTCTGTAACATGAAATCCCACCAGCTGAAAGCAAATCCTTGACCTCCTCCAGCCCCCCATTTGACAACGTGGATCTCCATATGCCACTGGGATGCAATCAGGAACGAGCTATCACATGTTGACTGGTCCTTTACACATACACACATCTCCACCACCATAAAACATCTTGGCAGATCTTTGTAGACACCGTCACAGACATGTGCAAAACACTCCCCACCAAGACCTGTGAACGAAAATGTCACAAATCCCCCAAAACAGAAAAACCATTATCAGAAAAATAAAAAGAACAAACAAAAAAATTAACAAACTAAAGTACTGCCAACAGCAACACAAACATTCGACGGCTATCGCACTGCTTGAATCCAAAAAATATAACCTCCAACAATGCATGAAGACCCTCATCAATAACCAAAGATCAGCTGAGGAGAAGTGGGTCATTGAAAAAATCAAACTCAACCCCAACGTGTTCTTTTCATTTGCGAGGAAACGCAGGGTCACTGTCTCCATTGTTGGCCCTCTAATTGATGAAACTGGCACTCTCCAAGAAAATGCCAAATCCATGGCCGAGATACTGCAGAAACAATACTGCTCTGTTTTCAGCAATCCTGATAAGGCCGATCTGGGCTGTATCAGTGATGTCAACCTCCAACACACTATATCGGACATAACGTTTAGTGCCCCTGATGTCTTAGTGGCGATAAACGAAATAAAACACAATTCAGCAGTAGGCCCCGATAGGTTCCCTGCTTGTGTCCTGAAGGTGTGTCGACACCAACTTGCATCTCCCCTTGCTAATCTGTGGAGAAAC
>NW_021827414.1:7500-10412 GCF_006345805.1 Octopus sinensis | reverse complement strand
AGAAGAAGAAGAAGAAGAAGAAGAAGAAGAAGAAGAAGAAAGACAGCAAAAATAATCCTGTCGATCCCAAAAGAATGAAAAGTAAAGTCGGTCCCGGCAGAATATGAATTCAGAACGGCAGGACTGACGAAGTGCCGCTAAGCGTTTCGCCCGACGTTCTAACGATTCTGCCATCTTGCAGCCTCGACGTAAATCTATAATGTTGCTTTCAAGTTTGGCAAAAGATCACCAGTAAGTTTGGAGGCGGAGTTAGTTGATTAGATCGACTCCGGCGCTAAACTGGTACTAATTTAATGGACCCCGAAAGGATAAAAGGCAAAGTCAACCACGGCGGGATTTGAACTCAGATGAACGAATCGGTATTAAGCATTTTGCCCACCATTTTAACGATTTTGCCAGCTCGCTGTCTCAATATCAATAATCCTTTCATGGCGGCGAGCTGGCGGAAACGTTAGCACGCAGGACGAAATGCTTAGCGGTATTTCGTCTGCCGCTACGTTCTGAGTTCAAATTCTGCCAAGGTCGACTTTGCCTTTCATCCTTTCGGGGTCGATTAAATGAGTATCAGTTACACACTGGGATTGATGTAATCGACTTAATCCGTTTGTCTGTCCTTGTTTGTCCTCTCTGTGTTTAGCCCCTTGTGGGTAGTAAAGAAATGAGAAATAAGAAACGTTAGCATTATTATTATTATTATTATTATTATTATTATTATTATTATTATTATTATCATTATTATTATTATTATTATTATTATTATTATTATTATTATTATTATTATTATTAAAGGCAGCGAGCTGGCAGAAATGTTAGCACGACGGGCGAAATGCTTTGTGGTATTTCGTCTGCCGTTACGTTGTGAGTTCAAATTCCGCCGAGGTCGACTTTCCCTTTCATCCTTTCGGTTTCAATGAATTAAGTACCAGTTGCATACTGGATCGGTGTAATCGACTGGCCCCTCCCCTAAAATTTCGGGCCTTATACCTAGAGCGGAAAAGAATATTAATATTTTTTTTTCTGTTCTAGTATAAGCACAAGGCCTAGAATTTGTAGGGAGGGGACTAGATGATTACATCGACCCCAGTGCTCTACCGGTACTTATCTTATTAACCCCAAAAGGATGAGAGGCAAAGTCGACCTCAGTGGAATTTGAACTCAGAACTTAGGCAGAAGAAATGCCGCTTTTGTCAGAACGCCAGCAATTTTGAGGGAGGAGGTTGACGATTACATCGAGCCTAGTGTTGAACTGGTACTTATTTTAACGGCCCCGAATCGATGAACGGCTACCTTGGCGGAATTTGAACTCAGAACGTAATGACGGACGAAATGTCGCCAAGCATTTTGTCCAGCGTGCTAACGTTTCTGCCAGTTCCCTGCTTTTTTACGTACAATTATGATCTTAGAAAAACTAGATTGTTAGCAATACTACCACTTGAACAGCATCACCGCTAACAACAACATCAATACCACTACAACTTCTGCCAACACTACATCCATCAACGTTAATACCAGCACACCAACACCAATATCGCCATCAACAACAGCTCTGAAATCACTGCAACCTATACTGCCAGAAACAACACCACTAATACTAAAGCCGATACGAAGTTTAACATCACCATACCAACAACGCCTGTACCACCAAGCCCACTACCACCGCCACCGCCACAATGCTGCGAACAGCATCACCGACGATAACTACACAAAAGGAAAACCACCACAGACAATACTACGTATACTACCACCGATACTAACACAGGTTCTGTTACAACCACCACCCGCACTACAACAACCAGCATTGCCACTAAAAAGATGAACCGCCAAAACCACTAGAAACTGCTACACCACCAACACTACCACAAATACTGACACCACAAACAACCCCCAACACCAACAAGAACAATAACATTAACCACCACTGTAACCAATACTACTACACTTTCATGTATAATGATACCATTACCAAGAACAATACTAGCACCTCGAGCAAGCACCACCAACACTGCAACCAACACCACTAACAATACCTCTACAACCACCAACGCCTCAACCACCATCATACCGTCACCAATGACAGCAACATCCAAAACCACTACAGGCGTCAACACCACCAACACTACCACCGATACAAACAGCGCCATCATCAACATTTCCACCTCTACTACAACCACCACCATCACCACTATCGCCACCAACACAACTACCATAATCACCCAAACCACAACGACAACCACCACCACCACCACCTCTACAAACACCGCCATAACCACCATAGCCACAAGCACCAGTACCACGACTACATCCACCATTACCACCACCATCAACGCAACCACCATCAGAACCACAACGTCCACTACCACCACCACTGCCACAACCATCTCCAGTACCACCACAACCACCACCATAACCACTTCCACCATAACCACCACCACCACAACTACCACCATGACCATCACAACAAACACTACCACAACCCCCACCACCACTGCCGCAACCATCATCAACACTGCCACAGTCATCACCACCACCACCACCACAACCACCACCACCACCACCACAACCACCACCACAACAACCTCCACCACAACCACCACCACCACAACCACCACCATGACCACCACAACCACCTCCACCACAACTACCACCACCACAACCACCACCACCACAACCACCACCACCACAACCACTACCATGACCACCACTACCAACTTTACCACCATCCCCCACCAACACCTGAAACATCACCGCCACCACCAACAAACATAACACCACAATCAACAAAACCACCAGCGCCGCCGCCGCCACAACCATGAACAACATCACCGACGCAACAACAAGCAACAATGACACCACCACCACCACTACCACCACCATCGGCGACAACAGTTCTATTCTTACACAGCCGCCATTCT
>NW_021827413.1:7500-10010 GCF_006345805.1 Octopus sinensis | reverse complement strand
GGAGATTGTTAAGAAGATAAAAAAAGAAGAGTAAAAAAAATTGGAGCATTGAGGAGGAAGAAAGAGGACGTGGAGGAGGAGGAGGAGTATAGGTAGATTAGCAATTGTAGAAGGAGGAGGAGGAAGAGAAGAAGAAGAAGAAGAAGAAGAAGAAGAAGAAAAGAAGAAGGAGAAGGAGAAGAAGAAGAAGAAGAAGAAGAAGGAGAAGAAGAAGAAGAAGAAAAAGAAGAAGGAGAAGGAGAAGAAGAAGAAGAAGAAGAAGGAGAAGAAGAAGAAGAAGAAGAAGTAGCAGAAGAAAAAGAAGCAGAATAATAATAATAATAATAATAATAATAATAATAATAAGAAGAGAAGAAGAAGAAGAAGAAGAAGAAGAAGAAGAAGAAGAAAAAGAAGAAGAAGAAGAAAAAGAAGAAGGAGAAGAAAAAGAAGAAGGAGAAGAAGAAAAAGAAGAAGGAGAAGAAAAAGAAGGAGAAGAAGAAAAAGAAGAAGGAGAAGAAGAAGGAGAAGAAGAAGAAGGAGACGTAGAAAAAGTAGCAGAAGAAAAAGCAGCAGAATAATAATAATAATAATAATAATAATAATAATAATAATAATAATAAGAATGAAGAAGAAGAAGAAGAAGAAGAAGAGGAAGAAGAAGAAGTAGAAGAAGAAGAAGTAGAAGAAGAAGAAGTAGAAGAAGAGTAGTAGTAGTAGAAGTAGAAGTAGAAGAAATAGAAGAAGAAGAAGAAAAAGAAGCAGAATAAAATAAATAATAATAATAATAATAATAATAATAATAATAAAGAAGAAGAAGAAGAAGGAAAACACGAATGCAAAGTAAAATAGAAATGCTGAGAAAAGTGAAAAATAAAATGAAATAAAAAGAAGTTCAATTTAATAACAGTGAAATTAAAGAGATTTAACGTATCGTCTGCTTTTATCCATTTTTATTTTAAGTCAAGAAACTTTAATGTATCGTCTGCTTTATTCATTTCTATTTCAAGTCAAGAAACGAAATGTTAATTGGAACCTGATTTTTTACAAATAAAATAAGAAAAGAAATGAAATTGAATAATTAAATAGATAAATAAATATAGAAATGAATATAGAAATATATAAATTTACGTAAGGAACACCGTTTTTTTTTTCTCTTAAAGAGAGAAAATATTGGCGGTATAACTTCTTTAAAAATCTCGTTATATATTTCAATGACTCCGTGATAAGGACATGCTCATCTTTCAAAAATCTTCCAACTGTAATAAATGTATACACACATACATGTAGAAAGACGCAAACGCTCCAACACATAACATGAACACATAACAGAAGTCCGTCATATATATATGGGTGTGTATAATATCTATCTATCTATCTATCTATCTATCTATCTATCTATCTATCTATCTATCTATCTATCTATCTATCTATCTATCTATCTATCTAACTGTAATTATTATTAAGTATTAGTAATAACAGTTTCAAATTTTTGGCACAGGCCAGTAGCGTTTTGAGAGGGGGGAAGTCGATTACATCGACCAGAGTATTGAGTGGCACTAATTTTATCAATCCCGAAAGAATGAAAAGCAAGGTCGACCTCGGCGGAATTTGGACTTGTGTACATGAGTAGGTACACCCCACCCACGTGTATGTATATATCTTCATCTTTTATCTTTTACTTTATCTTTAACCTTCTTTTATTGGGTTGTCCGGAAAGTCCGTGCTGATTTATAGTAGCTTACCTTTCGACTTATTTTAGAACATGGTTGAGTCCATAAAATAGGATTTGACTACACCTCCATTTAGAACACAGTTAAAGCTATCTTTTCGTGGAAGAAGGCTTTTATGTTCCTATAACCTGTGTTAATTCCGTAACCCTTTAAAATAGAAGATAAGAAAGTTCATTTTCGGCACTTGAGCGATTTTTTTTCCGTAAAGGGAAAATGCCTCACAAACAACCAAAGAAATATGTGCAGTTTACGGTGATGTTTCTTTATCCGAAAGAACTTTACGGAAGCCTTTCGCAAGGTTCCAAGCTGGAGATTGTAGCCTTATTGATAAGGAGCGATCAGACAGACCGTCCACTACAGATGATGACCAAATCAAGTAATTAATTGAGAATAACCCACATTGCACAACTCGAGAATTGGCAGAAAGCCTCAACCTATCAAAATCCGTCGTTCATTAGCACCTGGTAGCAAATTGCTACAATGGTAGAGTATCACATGAGTTGAGTGAGAAGAACCTTTTGGATCGCATTTCCATCTGTGATTCGCTTTATAAACGGAATGAAAACGCGCCTTTTTTTAAAGCAAATTGTGACAGGTGATGAGAAATGGATTATCTATCGAAATGTTCAGAGAAAGCGATCCTAGAGTAAGCGACATGAGTCACCCTTAGCCACCCCAAAAGTGGGTCTTCACCATAAAAATGTCTTGACTTTGGGTCTGGTGGGATTGGAAAGGAATTCTGTACTATGAGCTTCTCCCAAGTAACCAGACAATTAATTCTGAGAAATAATGCATACA
>NW_021827413.1:0-2500 GCF_006345805.1 Octopus sinensis | reverse complement strand
TATCCTCTATTTAATTTTTAAGCTGATTTTATCATTAAAGGGTAGCTAAAAAGTTCCACTCGAATGACATCCTACCGCCATGAAAAAAAGAGAACAACTCTTTTTTTCATGGCGGGAGGATGTCATTCGAGTGGAACTTTTTAGCTACCCTTTAATGATAAAATCAGCTTAAAAATTAAATAGAGGATATCTATAGGTGAAGCATGGAATATAGGCTTAGGATGTATACTGTTCGATGGTCAAGAAAATAAGGATGATTATACCAGGCGAAACAATTAAGCTCTCTGTACATAAAAACACACCAGGCTAACAGAAAAGTGTTGCGATCGGTACTGTATTCCAAGTAATTGGCAGCTGAAAGCCCAAGTATAAGTCCATTGCCAGTCAAATTTGTAAGTTGCATTACCCATGATGGCGGAGGTTTGCGCTCTCTGAGCGCTCTTGTTTGACTTTGCTTTAGTTTTATCTTGCTAACACTTGTGTAATTTACTCTACCCCCATATTTAAGAAGCATATCTTAACCTTCCTATTGCAGCTGTACCAATAATACCTGGTTCTATAATTTAGGATTACATGTAGTGTTAACCTTACTGTCATTACTTCTAGTTTATTTATTTATAATCTCCAATTACTAGTTTTAACTATTTCTGTTAACTGTTTTGTACTTATGTGAATTCCTGGTAATTAATTAGATAGATGGTGATACTTCAAGTTTAAAATAATTTGCAATATCATGACTGCCTTTTGGTTTGTACATTTGCAAATGTTCACCGACCCCCAGCCTCACATAGTTTACAAAAATATAATAGTAAATGCCAAAAGCCTGTCACTGATAAATAAATTGTAGGGCATCAAATTTCTTTACTGGATGTCAATACTATTCAACTGTGGTTAGAGAGAACAATAGCTGAAGGTTGATAGCTAGAAACAAGCGCTTTAGTTCTCTATAAATGCCACACTGACTAAATTCCATCCGCTTTCTTTTCTGCTCTTTTTTATTTTGGCAGCTGATTTGTTTTGGCTCCGATGAAGGTATCATTGTGAGGATGGATCCCAAAATTTCCAGACAATCAATCGATCGATTGATAAAGAAAAACCATGAGCGCGCCCAAATGTACGTCTGAAACAGCTGTAAGCCTACAATAAATAAATAAATGTACATAACTCATTATTTCTATCTATATACATATACATACGTACATGCATACATACATACGCTCGCACGCACACAAAGATAGATATATAAAATGGTAGATAGATAGACAGATAGATAGATAGATAGATAGATAGATAGATAGATAGATAGATATGTTTCTTTATTAGCCACACAGGGCTGCACACAGACAGAACAAATTACAAGGTAGAGCTTTTCTTTTGGGGGTAAAAAAAAAGGGGGTTGGTTTTCGATCAAAAGGGATCGTAAAAGGAAGGAAAGAGGACAAAAAAAAGGGGAGGATTTTTAGATAGATAGATAGATAGATATGTAGCTGACAAACGCATCATATACAAATCCAGAAGCATATTAATGTTACACCTTGATAATCTGCTTCCATACATAGTGCTGTAAATGAATTATCGTCAAAATAGCCGAAGACTAAACTCTGATGAGGAAACAATCAGTCACAAAACAGATACGTAAGATGATTCACACCTATCTTTCTGCTCACTTAAGCGAACAACAGGAGGTTTTCACAGCTTTTGTAATATCTACGGTTTACATTTTCAAATAAAAAACTGAGTGGCTGTGTGGTAGGTAACTTACTTACCAACCACATGGTTCCGGGTTCAGTCCCACTGCATGGCACCTTGGGCAAGTGTCTTCTACTATAACCTTGGGCTGACCAAAGTATTGTGAGTGGATTTGGTAGACGGAAACTGAAAGAAGCCCGTCTTATATATATTATGTGTGTATGTGTGTGTGTGTGTGTGTGTGTGTGTGTGTGTGTGTGTGTGTGTCTGTGTGTCCCCTAGCATTGCTTGACAACCGATGCTGGTGTGTTTACGTCTCCGTCACTTAGCCGTTCGGCAAAAGAGACTGATAGAATAAGTACTAGGCTTACAAAGAATAAGTCCTGGGGTCGATTTGCTCGACTAAAGTGGAAAAGATTATTTGTAGCTTTATCCACTTCGAGTTCCGGGGATTTAAAAACACAATATTTAATTTTCAAAACAATTTTGTCATTAACCAAAACTTTTAAAATGTTAATGCCGCGTCGTAACACATTTTGCATGAATCGCAAAATAAAAAAAATAAACAAAAAAAAACAAAACAAAAAAAAAAAAAACACACACCAAAACGAATAGAAACATCGAAAATCGCTGGTGTAGATGGTCGGTGGGTGTGGTCTCTGAGCAACCTCTGTGCGCTGTTTTAGCTTCTTTGTTTTGATTCGTTGTGAAGATATTGGAGTCCTAGGGAGGACTAGCATAATCCCTGATGGGTCCAGATACTCACAGTATGATGTAGTTACCATCTGTTAGCGGTAGGTTTATTCAACCC
>NW_021827412.1:7500-10125 GCF_006345805.1 Octopus sinensis | reverse complement strand
TGTCAAATGACTTCCGAATCAGGCCAAACCAATCTGCATCAATGAATAATTTTTTACAAAAGAAATTAATCATTTAATAAATATATTTCTATAAACAAACACCCAGCACGTTTAGTAGGTTGGGTGGAAAGGTCAGGCCAAATTCCAATTCATGGTATCTTTTGAGAAGTTCAGAGAGTTTGCAACATATATATATTTCTTTATTGCCCACAAGGGGCGAAACACAGAGGGGACAAACAAGGACAGACAAATGGATTAAGTTGATTACATCGACCCCAGTGCGGTTGTAAGGCAAAGTCGAACGAATGAAAGGCAAAGTCGACCTCGGCGCAATTTGAACTCAGAACCTAATGACAGACGAAATATCCATTTGGTAGATGGAAACTGAAAGAAGCCCGTCCTGTATATATAGACGTGTGCGTGTGTGTATGTGTCTCTGTCCCTGTCATCGTTTGACGACTGGTCTTGGCGTGTTTACGTCCGCATTATCTAGCGGTTCGTCGAAAGAAACCGATGGAATTAGTACAAGATTTAAGGAGAATAAGTACTGGGATCAACACATTCGACTACAAGTCCTTGAAGGCGATGCCCCAGCATGGCTGTAGTCTAATGACTGAAACACGTAAAACATGAAAGAATGTACGGTCAACTCGAGGTTATAGAAAATACCATTTGCCCAAGATGCCAATCAATGAAATCAATGAAATCGAACCCGAGATCTCGAGGTTGCAAAAAGAACTTACTGCAGCCACACTGCACTTACTGGCTGAACATATATGGCTCCCAAAAGGAAACCATGTATCATATTTGGAATTATATTACCATAATTGATAGAAAACGACGGTGAAAACCTAGAAAAATACAAAAAAAAAATAAACAACCACATATAGAGCTTGTTGACTATTTCTTGGGTAAACCATTCACCGGCATCAACTTAATATGGCTGCATATTTTTGACAAATAAATAAGGCTGAAAAATATAGCTTTAATCATACAGATGTTTGTGACCTAGATAAAAGTGTTGGCGGAGATTTTAGCGTTACTTGCTTATAAATATAGCTTCTGATTTCGAATCCAGTCCGGTACTGTGTACATATCTAGGAATAAGAAATACGATGACGTCCGATGATGAAACCGATTGAAACGTAGTGTCCATATGAATATTGTTTTAAATTTTGGAACAAGGCCAATGATTTAGGTGGTGGGAGCATGTCGATTGCATTGACCCCAGTGCCCAGCTGGTATTTATACAATTGACCCGAACAAAAATGTTTTAATATTTATTTCGATCCTAAGGCGGTGTGTTGGCAGAAACGTCAGCACGCCGGGCGAAATGATTAGCGGTATTTCGTCTACCGTTACGTTCTGAGTTCAAATTCCGCCGAGGTCGACTTTGCCTTTCATCCTTTCGGGGTCGATAAATTAAGTACCAGTTACGCACTGGGGTCGATGTAATCGACTTAATCCGTTTGTCTGTCCTTGTTTGTCTTCTCTGTGTTTAACCCCTTGTGGGTAGTAAAGAAATAGGTTGATTCATATCTCTGTGAATTTATGCGGTGCAGGAGATCCGAAAATTGTGATTTGTTTGAGAAATTGATTAAATGTATTCCTAACTTGCGTTTTTAATTTTAAAAATATTTTGTAATGTGTTGCTTATTGCATACTTAAATGTTTACTTTTTAAGCATATTTTGTTCACTCTTTTATTTTCATATATAACATACAAACATTTACATCTTTCAGAACATTGTCATTTTATAAGATTTTGCCGGAGAACTTTCATCTAATTCTTCCTAATCTTTCTGTAAAAACTGAATTGAAATCATTTGTGGAGAAAAAATTATAATGTGTTTATCGCATGTAACGTGTTATCGCATTTGTATTAAATGTATATTGAATGCTTAAAAATGTTTGTTTACTCGTTTCTTTTTGTCACTGAGGTAGTTGTGAGGTCTGCTAAAAATAACAGCTAAATAACGTTTTAAATGCATTAAAAGCACATTGAATACTTCAAACTACAAAACACGTGTTGTTTACAAATATTGAAAACAGGTGTTATTTTCAGGATGTTAACAAAATGTGCAATCACCCAGAAAATTACAGCTTCCAAATCCTGTTGCCTGACTGGGTGCAAATAATCAAATTTTAAACCTCGATAATTCTTTAAAACATTTTTCTGGAAAAAGTTAAATAACTCCAGCAATTCAGCTGGGAAAAGTATATTAATGTGCCAAATTTTAAAATTTTCGATAAACTTTAATTTTTGAAATGCTGGCGGCCAAACCATCTAGATCCAGTCTTCGGTTTATTCGACTTAAAAGCCCTTCAAGGCAATGCCCCAACATGGTCGCAGTCAAAAATGACTGAAACAAGTAAAGGAATAACAGAATGAAAGAATGTAAATGAAATGATAAAAATAAAAGTAAAACGAAATATAAAGAAAAAAGAGAGAGAAGAGAGAAAGAGAGAAAATGTGAGGCGGTGGGGGTTGAAAAAAAGAGAACAGTCATGTGGGAGATTGGGCGTGGTGGTGACGCAGGTGGGGGGTATAAAGATAAATTTAGAGAGTGTTTGTCTATATGCATGGGTGTGAGGGAAACGGGGTAGTCGAAGGGGGAAGAGAGGG
>NW_021827412.1:0-2500 GCF_006345805.1 Octopus sinensis | reverse complement strand
TTATTATTTTATGTTCTGAGTTCAAATTCCGCCGAGGTCGACTTTGCCTTTCATCCTTTCGGGGTCGATAAATTAAGTACCAGTTACGCACTGGGATCGATATAATCGACTTACTCCCTTTGTCTGTCCTTGTTTGTCCCCTCTGTGTTTAGCCCCTTGTGGGTAGTAAAGAAATACATATTATTATTATTATTATTTTATTATTATTATTATTATTACTATTGACAATCCTTTCCATACTCACCTCTCGTTGTTGTTGTTATTCTTGTTTAGCCCTCGGCGTGTCCTCATTAGGAGACCCGTGATAGTAACTATGTCTTTTTTGTATTTTTTAATCTTTTACTTGTTTCAATCATTAGACGGCGGCCCTGCTGGGGCACCGCCTTGAAGAATTTTTAATCGGTGGAATCGACCCCAGAACTTTATTTCTTTATTTTTCTTTTAAGAATAGCGCTTATTCTATCGGTCTGTTTTGCCGAACTACTAAGTTACGGGGGACGTAAACACACTAGGTCTGGTTGTCAAGCAGTGTTGCGGGGTAAACACAGACACACACAGCTATCTCTCTCTCCCTCTCTCTCTCTCTCTATATATATATATGTATATATATATATATATATATATATATATATATATATATAATATATATATATATATATATATATATATATATACGACGGCTTCTTTCAGTTTCCGCCTACCATTTCCACTACAAGGCTTTGGTCGGCTCGTGACTATAGTAGAACACTTGCTTGTGGCATTGAACCCGGAATCATGTGGTTGGAAAGCAAACTTCTTACCACATAACCAACGCACCTCTCTACCTCCCCCTCTCTCTCTATATATATATATATACACGCTGTTTATATATTTATAGATATAGATATATATTTTATATATAGTATATGCATTGTGTGTGCATGTGTGAGTGTGTGTGTAGGCGCAGTAGGCACAGGTATGTGGTTTCGGGTTCACTCCCAAAGCTCGGTGCCTTGAGCAAGTATTTTCTTTTCTGCTACGGCCACGGTCGGACAAGTGCCTTGTGAGTGAATTTGACAGACAAAAACTGTGCGGAAGCCCATCTCACACACACACAGGTTACCTGTGAACCTTTTCCTCGTAATAAAAAAATGTAATTTACTTAAAATGCATTGAGTAACCGTTGACAGTTTTTATACATAGCTATCCATTAAAACAAACATTAATATACACAAGATGGTAAGAAACTCAAGGGAGTGCTAAACAGCAGAGTGTCTTCAGAGAAGAAACCCCCACATGCTGTTTTGGCCCTGAACTTCTTACGCTCTAAAGGCCCATGTCACATCCAAGTAAATTTTCTCTCAAGCAGTGAAGTATATTATTTAATATCTCACCTGCATTATCTATTACGATAAAGTGTGATTTGAGAGGAATTTGGCTGCTATCTCTAATGCAAATTCTCTATCAACCATGTAGGGGCACCCTTTAGCGAACCCCTTTTTCCCCCACTTAAAATTCTTGCATGTGTTTCTTAATTTGTTTTTTTTTTCTTAAACGCCGGATCGGCTTTCATCGAGCAAATCTATCACCAAAGGTACTCCACCCATGACCATAACATTTTATTTTCAGCCTAAGTGTATCTAGGATTACATTATATTATGTAACTTTAAGGGTTTTCTTTTAGGGTTTCGGTTAATTCTTCCGCACAAAAACAAAACAAAGAAAACAACTTGCTGAGATTTGCGAATATACGCGCTGATGCAGCAGAGCACACCTTGGTCGTTGACTGCCCAGAAGATAAGGAGTCTGGGACTTTCCTGTTTGGATGACGTTTAGGATTTCCAAACATGTGTAGGAGTAGCGCTGTCTTAGATGTAAGACTATATATTTGTCCTACGCGCGCTCGCGAGTGTGTGTGTGTGTGTGTTGTGTGTGTGTGTGTGTGTGTGTGTGTTCTTGTGTTGACAATCTCGATTATTTGCCGAAAAGCAGCATGACAGACGTATGGAGAGCGGGAACTCCGAAAGGCGTAATAGCATGAGGCAGAAGGACAAGAGGCAGCGGCTAATGTAGGCCCTGGGAAAGGGTCTTTTCTTCGGACGATGTCTAGAATGCCCCACCCCACTCCTATGTCTCCATTTTCTCTTTCTCTTTCGTGCATATATATATATATATATATATATATTTACCAACCACATGGTTCCGGGTTCAGTCCTACTGCGTGGCACCTTGGGCAACTGTCTTCTACTATAGCCTCGGGCCGACCAAAGCTTTGGTTGACGGAAACTGAATGGAGCCCGTCATATATATGTATAGATACATATATATGTGTGTGTGTGTGTGTGTGTGTGTGTGTGTGTGTGTGTGTGTGTGTGTGTGTGTGTGTGTGTGTGTGTGTGTGTGTGTGTGTATGTTTGTGTGTCTGTGTTTGTCCCCACCACCCCCAACATCGCTTGACAACCGATGCTGGTGCATATTTGATCTGTACAAAGGCCGTAGATCACGGGACAAGACTGTTTGT
>NW_021827411.1:7500-10623 GCF_006345805.1 Octopus sinensis | reverse complement strand
CATCATGCCTTGCCTCAGTACAACACCAGAATGGAACTTTACTAGCTATCCCCCCACCACTGCCTGACAACTGGTCGTTTACATCCCCATAACATAGCAGTTCATCAAGAAGAGACCAATAGAATAAATACCAGGCTTGAATAAAAAAAAAATAAAAGAACTGGGGGTGAATTCATTCAACTAAAGAAATTCTTCAAGGTGGTGCTCCAGTATGGCCAGTCTAATGACCGAAACAAATAAAAGATCTTCTGATGTGTCCTCTTTATTGCAGACTGACCATAAAAGCAAGATGCCTGATGCAACTTCAGAAATTCCCAATGGACATGCAGCAATGTCCACTCCATCTCATCAGTTGTAAGTACAACATTCCACTCCATTCAATATTTCCATATTCCTACACACCTTGTCTTTGCCATTTACCATTCTTGTCATCATCAGCTGGGAAGGAACCACTTTTGTTCTTGGCTGACCAAAATCACGATTTTGTCTTCTTCCAGTTGGTTACACGGAAAATGAAGTCCTCTACAAATGGAGATTTGGTGCCGAGAGAGCTGTCGATGTAAACGCTGGAATGACGTTGTCCCAATTTGACCTCACGGACATGCCTGCTTGGAATGGAACGACCGTCTTCAGAGAAGGTAGTTTTCGGGTAGTTGCTATATTTCTAACTCTACTGTGAAGAATCTGTGTGTTTGTGTGTGTGTGTACATGTGCATGTGAGTGTGTGTGTGTGTGTAGATTATTAGAAGTGATGTACAGATTCTGGATATGTGTGTGCGTGTGTGTGTGTACATATATTCATACATATAGATAAATGTGTGTGTATGTGTGAGTGTGTGCATGTGTGTGTGCATGTCGGTAAGCATAGATATGGGCTTGGGTCTTTCCTGTTATATTTCTAAACACCACACTCAGTTCTTCATTTGCAAACGACTGCGTTTTGGCCCATTTCTTTTGTTAACCTTTCAGCATTCAGATTACTCTGCCAAATCTAATCCTTATTTAATCCCCTTGCTTTGAATTAATCCGCCTTTATCTCATAGATTTGATACTTCAATAAGATGACTTTACATTTCAATGTAAGTTATGAGTGAGAGCAAGGATCTGGTTGGTTTAAGCATCAAACAGTTAAAATATTTGGGCCTGATAAGGGCCTGTTTAAATGTTAAAGGGACAATGATCATGGATAAGGGTCCTGGTTGTCCTGGTTGTCCACCCTGGTTGTCCACCCTGGTTGTCCACAGCATTGTCTGTGGCCAAGTAATCCATTGTGGGAATGGCAGTCTCTGCCATTTACATAATCTATACTTTAAGTCTGCTCTTTGAATGGTAGCGATAATCTGACACTGAATCCACGTCACTGACTGACAGGTGAGGGTCGTTTAGAGAATGCACGGGCTAAAACTACACACCTTCACTAGTCCAGTTAAGGTGAGACAATGTCACGAGACAACTTGCTGGGGCTGCCTACTGGAGCCTAGCGGCAGGTATTTAAAGGGAAAAATTTGACAAGTCAGTCACCAGCTGACACTCGCTGACGATACATCGAAGAGGCCAGGGAACAGAAGAAAGAAGAAGAAAGATGTGCACCCAACACCAGAGCTGAAGATACCTCCGAAAGGGGGGACCCCGCCACATCAAAACGCTAGAGGAGTAGAGGCCAAAACCGGACATGGTTCCTCCTGATGATGTCTTGAGCTAACTGGATCCTATAAAGGAGCTGTTGTGGTAGCAGACCACGAAACACGGTTGAAATTCCTTCCTAACCAGTAACTGCTGTTTCCTGCATTGTTTCAAAGCCATAGGCAAGGCTGGAGTGTCCTATCCAGTAGAGGGTATTCAATTGGGTTCAAGCCTAGACAGTAGGGTGGGGTTAGGGTTGTTGCCCATGCAGCATGTCTCTGCTCTCCACATCACTGATAAATCTAAAACAGGGGTTTTTGACTGATGGCCATAAGGCCCTTGAGGGTCCATATAAGATTCTTGGGGGGTCCAAATAGTAAAATAGTAAATTCGGGATCCAAAATAGTATTTTATGGGCTTTTGAAAAATTTTAGCTTTAGATGTATTGGTCTTTATTACAAGAAACCGTTGGGTTTCTTTCTCTTGACATTTTTCATTGTTCAACCTCCTAAAGTTAATGGGTGGAAAACAAAACAGGAATTTTAAAAGAAGTTTCTGTAAAACTAGTTTTTAAACATTGAGTGGCTATGGGGATCCACCAGAATAAAACAGTAATCGAAGGGGTTTATAGATAAATAGTTGAGAACCCCTGCTTTAGATGTACATGTTGGTATGTATTGCAAGAAACAGCTGGGATTCTTTCTCTAATATTTTCCATTGTTCAACCTACACAAGTTAATGTGTGAGAAACAAAATAGGATTTTTAAAAGAAGTTTCTATAAAACTAGTTCTTAAACATGGAATGGCTTTTAGGGGTCAACCAGAATAAAGTTGACCCATTGAGATTCAGGTACACGTCACGTTTGTCAGATGAGTGGACTGGAGCAAAGTGAAATAAAGAGTCTTGCTCAAGGATGAGGGTTCCAGTTGATCCAATCAACAGAACAACCTGCTCATGATATTAGTGTGCAAGTGGGTGAGTACTCCACAGACACGTGTACCCTGTGACAAGGCTGGTCCCTTTTGATTTACAGATACTGCTCATTTCTGCCAGGTGAGTGAACTGGAGCAATGTGAAATAAAGTGTCTTGCCAAAGGACAATACACGCTGCCAGGAATTGAACTCATGACCTTACGATTGTGAATTGAATAGTCTAACCACAAAGCCACATGGTTTCACAATAATTAATTGCAACATCAAAATCTCAAAGCTACAAGAAAATACATCTTCATTCGAAAAAGCATGAAGAAATAAGCATTGCATTGGACAGAGAGATGTGAACATGATATCACTTTCATTCCGCTAACCCCAACAAACAGCCCCTGCCCTATGCAGAGACTTCAGTTCCCTCTGAAAGTCAGCTTCACCATGACAATTAACAAAGCACAAGGTCAGTTGCCGAAAGTTGACAGGTTGGACCTTCAAATATCATGCTTTTCACATGGACAGTACTACAGCGGTTGTTCCGGCGAGCTGGCAGAAACGTTAGCACGAAATGC
>NW_021827411.1:0-2500 GCF_006345805.1 Octopus sinensis | reverse complement strand
CAGTCTGATTTGGCATGGTTTCTACAGCTAGAAGCCTTTCCTCACAGCAACGACTCTGAGAGTGTCACGGGTGCTCTTACGTGCCACCAGCTTGGATGCCATTTGTGTGACACCAGTATCTGCCACGACTGCAATTTTACTTCACTTGATGGATCTTCTTCTAAAGTACAACATATGTGTGTCTGTGTGTATGTGTATATATAAGTGGCTGTGTGGTAAGTAGCTTGCTAACCAACCACATGGTTCGGGGTTCAGTCCCACTGCGTGGCATCTTGGGCAAGTGTCTTCTGCTATAGCCCCAGGCCGACCAATGCCTTGTGAGTGGATTTGGTAGACGGAAACTGAAAGAAGCCTGTCGTATATATGTGTGTGTGTGTGTTTGTGTGTCTGTGTTTGTCCCCCTAGCATTGCTTGACAACCAATGTTGGTGTGTTTACGTCCCCGTCACTTAGCGGTTCGGCAAAAAGAGACCGATAGAATAAGTACTGGGCTTACAAAGAATAAGTCCCGGGGTCGATTTGCTCGACTAAAGGCGGTGCTCCAGCATGGCCGCAGTCAAATGACTGAAACAAGAAAAAAAAAATATATATATATATATACACACACACAATATGCTTCTTTCATTTTCTGTCTACCAAATCTGCTCACAAGGCTTTACACACTTACTCAAAATTCCACACAGTTGGGACTGAGCCCAGGACCATGTGTTTGAGATACAAGTTTCTTACCACACACCCATGCCTGCACCTACACAGAGGCCTTTTTAGCAGACCTAACAACAGACATGGGTAGCTATGTACCTTCATTAGAGCAAGGCACTGTTTCTTGTCCCTCTGCCTTATCTCAGCCTTTGAGCACTTGGGACCAAGTTACCTTCCTGCCTCAAATGTTTTTCCCTGAGCCGTGGGAGTTTTTCCCTTTTCCTGCTTTGCAAAGTAACTTGGCAATCTCATTAGCACCAGTGGCAGGAAAGAAAGCGACCGGTACACCCTGAAAAGGGATTGGTGTTAGGAAGGGCATCAAACTGTGGAAGCCCTGCCAAAGCTGACATTGGAGGCCGAAATGGCCTTGTGACTTGCCCCCTTCTTTTCAAACCAAACCATGCCAGCATGGAAAATGAACATTAAATGGTGATTATGATGATGATGACGACGACAAAGACGACGACGACAAAGACGACGACGATGATGATGTTGATGATGACAACAACGATGAGGACGACGACGACGATGATGATGATGATGATGATGATGTTGTTGTTGATGATGATGATGATGACGATGATGATGATGATATCGATGATGATATGATGATGATGATGATGATACTGATGATGATGTTGATGATGATGATGATGATGATGATGATGATGACAACGACGACGGTGATGATGATGATGGTCGTTCGTGGGTATTCTAATTCTGGTAAAGGTTTCTAGTTTATGCAAATATCGTCACATTAACACACTCTCCCTCACATACACACACGTTTATCTACATACTTTTGTATAATAATCTAAATGTGTGTGTGTGTGTGAGTGTGTCTCATTTCCCATCTCACTCTTCCTCTTCTGCCTCTCCTTCTCTCCCAGCTCTCCATTCTATGCTCAGTGTCAACTTCCATCTGAAGCGTCACATGGGATTCTTCCTGCTCCAAGTCTACGTACCCTGTACCCTGCTGGTGGTGGTGTCGTGGGTGTCGTTCTGGATCCACAGGGAGGCCACGTCTGACAGAATAGCCCTGGGTAAGTGTCAACCTGCCACTCCTATTTCAACCCCTTACAATCACTAAAGACATCCTAACAAAGACATTTAACTTAACTTCTCTCTTTTAAGATGTAGTCAACATTTCCCTCCCACTCCTCCTTCTACTACTACCACTACTACTACTACTTCTACTACTACTGCAACTACTACTACTACTAATACTTCATTCTTTTTCTTCTTCTCCACCTCTACCTCCTCCTCCTACTACTACTACTACTACTACTATTACTACTTCTTCATTCTTTTTCTTCTTCTCTATCTCTACCTCCTCCTCCTCCTACTACTACTACTATTACTATTTCTTCATTCTTTTTCTTCTTCTCCACCTCTTCCTCCTTCTACTACTACTACTAATACTAATACTACAACTACTTCTACTTCATTCTTCTTCTCTTCCTCCTCCTCCTCCTTCTTCTTCATTTCCTCATCTTCCTCTTCCTCCTCCTTCTTCTTCATTTCCTCATCTTCCTCCTCCTTCTCTCTCCTCCACCTCTTCAAAACCATGTATACACATACGTTATATACATACATGCATATATGTTTTACATATATATGAATATACATACACAAGCAAAAACATATACATACATAAATACAAACATTCAAATATATACACACACACACACACACATATATTTCTTTATTTTAAGTGGCCTCATTGCACGTTCCTTTGAAATAGTCACCTCCAAGAATTACATGTATATAATGTGCATGTGTGTGTGTGTGTGTATGCA
>NW_021827410.1:0-10449 GCF_006345805.1 Octopus sinensis | reverse complement strand
AAAATCAAAAAATATTTTCTGCATTTTGATTAAAATGAACAACGCGAATGTCCTCGACATTCATGATGAGGTCCATTAAAACCTTCAAGGCAAAAATCTCACGTATTAAGAATATCCTTGATGAAAACGACAGCGAGAATATTAACAATGATGAACTCCCAATTATTCGCGATAAAGAAATTCAATTCATCCTATGTTTTTCTCTTTAAAATTAAATGCTATATCATTATCGACCATGAATCAAATTAAAGCTATTATCATATTGACTTTGACAGAATGTGCAATCACAGATTGCACGACTTTGAATAGAGTGTGCAATTAACAGATTTTGAAAAACCACTTTGAACTCAACTCAGTCGTACAGAGAGCCCTCGCCTCAGCAGGCATCCCGTCTATCCTTGAACCTGTTGGATTGGATAGAGGGGATGGCAAACGCCTGACGGCATGTCCACCTTCCCCTACGAGCAGGGGAAATCCCTTATTTGGGATTCTACCTGCTCGGAAACGTTCTCGCTGGGAAATCTCGCGCTGTCCGCCGCCAATCCTGGGCACGCTTCCAGGCAGGCCGAGGAGCGAAAGATTCTCAAGTACGGCCACCTGTCCAACTCGCTGCTCTTTACTACTCCATTGCCTTGGAGTCCTCCGGGATCTTCGGTCCCAAGACACTCCGCTTCCTTCGCTCGCTCGGTCGACGGATTTCAAGGACTAGTCACGATCCAAGAGTTTTTCTTGGCTCCTGGAACGTCTGTCGATTGCTGTGATCCGAGGGAACGTCTTCGCCATTCGCGCGGCTGGTCGGGTGTCTCGTGAGGCCTTTAACTAACTTAGCTATCTGTAATTTTTGTCTTGTTTG
Source organism: Octopus sinensis (assembly GCF_006345805.1). Lineage (NCBI taxonomy): Eukaryota > Metazoa > Mollusca > Cephalopoda > Octopoda > Octopodidae > Octopus > Octopus sinensis. Next base: position 9,596 of record NW_021827410.1, on the reverse strand, counting down.
TATAAATTAAAAAAAAAAAAAAAAAAAAAAAAATTAACAGATTTTGAAAAACACTTTGATAGTTTGAAAACCACATTAGCCAACCATTAACACAATTTACCACCTACCACATTGACGCGCAATCAGAAGAATTTGCGTAAAAATATTAACTATTTACTTGAGTTTTTCGTAAAGATAGAATTTATTTTCGGTATGCCTCTTTTCTAAACTTTTTTATTATTCAAAAATAATTTTTTAAATAGATAACCGAAGGAGGAAAAACGAAGCTGAAGAAAAAACGGTCAGCTTAATAAGGTAATTAATTAAATCTTTTTTGTGTCGCTTTCTTGCCTGCCGCATCTCCCCCTGCCCCATTTCCGCCAGTAAAAAACAAAAAATAAAAAAGAAAAAAAAGGAAATTACAAAGGAAAATGAAAAAATTAAATATAAAAAAATAGACCACAAAAAATGAAAAAAAAGTTTGCAATGACAATAAACAAGGCCCAGGGACAGTCATTAAAGGTAGTTGGGTTATTTTTAGAGAGTGAGTGCTTTTCACATGGACAGCTGTATGTGGGATGCTCGAGGGTAGGCAGAAGAGAAAATTTATTCATATATGCCAAGGAAGGACGGACGACAAACATCGTTTATCAACAGGCGATAGAATAGGGTTACATTAAACCAGGTAGTTTTATACATCTACATAAACTTATAGTTGTTTGATGAAACAGGCCCTCCGCAGGAGCTAGGTCGCGGTGAGCGAAGCGAGCTGCCGAGCTAGTTCTAAAATATAGTTGAAACAATCATTTACTTCTAATAATATGAAAATTGTTAAAGAATTAAAAATAGTGAACTTCAAATTTTTGTGAACATAAAAATATTGAATTTAATATTTTTACATCTGTAAATTTAAAATTCTTTAAAATGAATAAATTACAAGTTCTATAGTTGTTAGCATGGTGGATAATCGAAAACGTTTGTCATTTTTTCAAAAGAAGGAAATTATCGAATTTTATCATAAAAATAGACATTACACAGCGTGATTTACCCTTTATTTCAACGTTTTTCTGGGCTGCATAAACAGAATTCTGTGGGAATAATAACTTTTCATAATGACCAAAAAAAGAAGAAAATTTACTTGCCCAAGTCTCACCCATTCGACAGAGATATATTTGAATGGTTCGTTAAAAACGATGTCACCGGCCGTAGGATGGACGGCGCCGTTCGTTGGACACTTTCAAAATCTCATTTATTTCAATTTGCTCATATAAAACATACCTTAATTTTTTCCAAGTCCCATTTTAAGCCTATTTTCGATGAATTTGGTGACTTTTGAGAAAATAAGAGAGCTAACAAACCAACCACACCGTTTTTTCTACGATTATTGATTAAAAATCATAATGTTTATTATATTTCGAGGTTTACCATTTTAAAATAATACTTTTTAATAGTTATAAAATCGAATTTATTTGTAAAATTTATTAAATAAAATAGACGTTGGTATCCTAACAGCAATTTTAGAGATGACCAGTACAAATTTCTAAAGGGAACCCTAACCAAACCTTAATTGCTGCACACGTATTACTTCTTATCCAGCCTTAGGCTTTCAGGTAGTAAGTCCAACCTAAACCAATTGGCCTACGGCCGGATTTTTTGGAATCCAACTATTCCCCTATGCGGCCTTCGGCCGCGGTGTGTAGTTTTTAAAGTCCAACCTAAACCATTGGCCTACGGCCGGATTTTTTGGAATCCAAATTCCCCTATGCGGCCTTCGGCCGCGGTGTGTAGTTTTTAAAGTCCAACCTAAACCAATTGGCCTACGGCCGGATTTTTTTTGGAATCCAACTATTCCCCTATGCGGCCTTCGGCCGCGGTGTGTTTGCTTCTTATTTTAAGTTGAAAAACTTTTTATACAATTTTTAAAATTTTATTAACCAAAAATTTAAACTAATCGTTTGAGTCTACTAATGTGAATGGATTCAATTTCTGTTCCATTTTCATCTTTTAACACACATAAATTATTTTTTTTGTCGACGATATAAAATTTCTCTGAAGATATTTCATCGTGAAGAGGATATTTCCTATTATTCACATTTGCGTCTCTATCATGTCGGATAATAACAGAATCTCCGACATTTATATCCTCTTCGTCGAATTTCCATTTCCTTTTGTTAGACATTTTCGCTCCTGCTTTTTCTAAATTTTCTACTACATTATTTCTCTGTTCTAATATTGCGACTGTATTTTCTTCTGTAATGTCTTCGTATAGTATTTCTTCATTTATATCGTCTGCAGTAAACATTTCAAGTGATTTAATTTTATTATGAATTGTTTGGTTTTTAGTAATTCTCATAAACACGTCAAATGGTTTGTGTTTCGTAGTATCATGTTTTGTTGTGTTATAGTCATACACAATTTTCTTAATAATATCCAAATATCTCCCAAATGTTCCATTCGTAGCACTAGTAGCCGATATCCATCTTTTTATAGATTGATTGAATCTATATAATTAATTTTTCTTAAGCGACCTTTCTACTTGGCCCTGAATCCAAGGTGCTCTTGGCCTGCCGAAAACTTGTTTAGTTCCAAACTCCTTGCATACATTCTCTAACAAGGAGTTTCTAAATTCCTTTCCATTGTCACTATGCAAAAGAATTGGATGTCCAATGGTGCAAAAAATTGATTTTATTAATTTTGAAATTTCAATAGCATTTTTTGTCTTTGCAGGTTCAACGACTCCAAATTTTGAAAATGAGTCTATTAATACTAACAACTACAATATTAAATCACGAATACCCATGAATACCCATCATTAATATCAGCATATCTTCTTAAGTCAATTAGATCTATGAGATAACGATCTCGTGGTTCATAAGCAATAATAGGAGTAATAGTTGGTTTAGTGGCCATCAACGCATCGCCTATATTGCTCATAAATATTAACCTGGCAAACTTCACACCGGCTTACACACAGTAAGGACCTCTTTTCTCGTAATCGGATAAATTTCTTCACAGAGTTTGGAATAAAGCCTATCACGACCAAAATGGTTTAAATGTGTTCAGCCTACAAAATTTGATTTTATGTTTACCTCAATTGTTTTCATCTTAAATTCATTTTGTTCGATAGTGAAGAATCTTAGTTTTTACCATTTTTCACAATGAAAAGCACAGATTGCTCATAAATAAAATTTTTTGAGAGAGAACGTATTTTAAAACGTTCTTTCCTCTGTGTTTCATCTTCTATCAAGCCAGTTTCAATATATTAATTAATTTTTCAACAAAGGATACAACAAAACCATTCTCACGCGATTCTTAATTTAAACAAAAATTAGGAATATTTAATAAATTATTTAAATAATTTTTGATTTTTTAATGGAGATTATTATTGTAAAAATATTTTTAATTAAAAATATTGCTTAGTGTCCACTCAACGGCGCCGTCCATCCTACGGCCGGTGAACAAACGATTATTTGGATTTACAATCAATGAATACTTTTTGAAGTCAATGTCTCTAAAAATTAATTTTTCGAAACCTCTCTGATTCAAAATTTTACAGAAAGTCTCAATAGAAAATTAGAACAACATTGTTCAAAAATTTTTTTTAATTTGGACGAAAATAGATATGTTTTTTTATACTTTTGTCGAACATTAGCTGTTGACTCGGACAAAAATCTGTTTAATAAACCAATGATTTGATTTTCGGAATTCAAGTTAATTAGATATAATTAATTCAGAAAAAGAAGAAGAACTGATGGCGATCCAGTTTCCCCTCACTATTGCTTGGGACACGTTCTGGAGGAGCCATCTCGTCTCCAGAGGATTGTGCGTTCTCAGGGTCTTGAGACGTCCAATACACATGAGGAAGCGCAACGACTCCTTCCCAATCGATCCCAGGGTTTCGACGGCAACCGGCCGGAAAACGTAGCGATCGGTGAGCCCATCATATTTCTTCTTCTTGATGTCCTCTGCTTTATCCGCAGCTGTGCCGGCATTGCAGGCACTTTCCAACATGTTTGTCTTGGACAAGGAGTCGGAACATGTTGAATCCCATACGAGAGGCTTTCCTTCCAAAAACGGAAAGATAGTCATCCCGTCTGGCCGTTTTCCATGTCCTCGGTCCAATCCAGGTGGTTCCAGCACTGATGGGAATCCGATTGAATCGAGAGCTCTTCTTATAACGTCGTTGAGAGCTGAATGCCTCGGGAATCTACCAGCGCTTTTTCGACAGGAAAGAGGGTGGAGTCCAAATTGATCAATCGATGCACCACAGCGGCATTTGTGTGGTTCACAAACTTTGAGACCGATACGTAGACAGACACCAACTCGCAGTGTGTCAGAATCCAAGAGAGTCCCCAAGCTTCCGATCGGGAAGGCTTCCAACCATTCTCCACTCCCCGTGGACCTCCCGGCAAGCAAACATGTTCTACGGTGTTGATTCGATGTTTAATAAACCTATAAAAGAAAGAGTAATTTTTATGTTTTTTGGAAAAAAACCTGACCCATTTGGTATTGGAAAAGCCAAAAATTCACGCTGCTTCAAAGAAAGAAGAAATTTCATTAGTAATTTACTAGTAGAGTAAATCAAATAAAAAAGCATGGATTACTTATGGTTATTTCTCAAAATGGCTTATAGAATTGAACAAAAAAATAATTTTACAAAATTTTACTAATTTTACATAATAATGCTATTGTACACTCACATGATTTAGAGTTTAGTAACAGCAAACTATCTTTAAATACAACATCGAAGTTACAACCATTTGTGCAAGGATTAATAAAATCATTCAAAGACAGGCACAGACAACTTCTATGTGCACACTTGATTAAATTTTATACCAATAATGGCAATGGGACTGTACAGAACCTGACAGAAATAGAAGAAATAGATGAGGAAAATTTTGATATTCTTTTGATCAAATTGACGATGAAAACTTTATACAGAACTTTTTGAAAAAACTAAAACAGCAAAACTAAGTTAAAGAGGAAAATGAAAACATTTATGTTCCAACACTATATGAAGCTAGTGAATATTCGAAGGCGCTTGAATTATGGTTTCTTGATGTACAAAAAAAGGTATAAGAATTACAAAAAAATTTTAAGAAATTATCAAACTAATCATTCTCAAAAAATCACCGATTACATGATTAAAATCTCTAAATAATCTTTTTAATTATACTTTAATATTGTTTATTGTTATTTTGATTCCTTGTTCTATTTTTTTGTTCACTATAGCCAATAGTGAAGATAATGTTTTGAACTAAACATTTTGTTAACTATAGAGAGGGTTGACTATATTTGCATTCATTTTTAAATGAATTTGTTTTCTTTTTTCTAATTGTATATCTTTTAAGTAACTTACCATTATTTTGAAATACCATTCCAAAGCAATTAATTTCAAAATTGTGCAAATTCAGATAGTAGACTTTTAGCTTTTTATTATTTTTCTTCCAAGATATATCCATAACTGTGTATGGTCCTAGAAATAGACTTTTTTTGAGTATCGGCATTTTATTTCAAATATTAGTTTGATCAACTCGCTGTGAATCATCAAAATTCCATTATCTATTTGTTATTAAGATATCCTCAGTGAAGATAATTAAACGGTAGTTATAATGCGCTGGTTTTGAAATATCCACCACGTAAATTTGGAATTAAAGTTTTTATCTTTTAAGAAATTTCAGGTTTTTTTGTCTTCGCAACTGACCAAAAGTTCTAAATTTCCTACATTATCAAATAAATTCCTGATGTCCAAACAAATAGCAGTTAGTGTAATATCATTCGAGCTGTTAATAACAATCTTACGGCATAGTTCATAAAGACAATCTCCATATGATCTTTTGGTCACAAGGAAATTATGACCAATAGTGAGGTTATTCTCTGTGTGGCTAGAAAATTTGTTAAGCACAATTATTCCCTTTATTCTTTCCAGTGTGCAAATAAAAATTAATTGGTCTGTAATAAAGAGAGTTGTTTTTACTTCTCGCGGGTTTTGAAATCATTCACAAAACATTTTGGTAAGTGGCCTAAAAACCAACTTGAATTGAAAAACTAATAAAATCATGTCATAGCGAGATGAACTATTTTTGCACTTTTTGATCGTACTAACAATTTGATCTTTAATAATTTTCGCATTATTGATAAGTAAAAACTGTAGTGATTCTTCCAGTTTCCTATTATATCTTCAACAGTGTGTGATGAAACTAATTTTTCAGGGTTAATTCCTTGGATCTTTTTCAGATGTTTTCGGAAAAGAGGTGTAACATCTTTTTTAAATAAAGTGATCAACTTTATCTTTCAAAATTATATCCAACCCTTGCGTTTAAACGGTGGTAAATTTTCCAGAATTTTGAATTTAATTGGTTGAGTTTAAACCATTCGCTCCGCTATTTTTTATAGGTCTCTTCTTTTGCTGCTAAATGGCTCTGAATTTAGACTTTAGTTCTTGCAATCAATACCATCTATACATCTTTTCAATATATTGTATACCATACAATGTATAGTATTTTTCCATTCTAAGTTTGTAAATTTTTTTATTCTGTATTTTATTTTCTCTTTAACATTCCCTAAAGATTACTTTTAATATGTCGCGTCCCGTGGTGGTTACGCATCCCATGCTGGCTACATGTCACCTGTCAATAAATCATTTTTACGAGGTCATTGGCTGTCAGATGTCATAATTAATGTGGTTTAATCATTCGTTACTCGTGTGGGCATATTTAATATTTTTAGCGTTATTATTCAATTTTCAACATTTCCTCTTTAAAATGTATTCCCCTGTATATGTAATAATAGGTTTTGTAAAAAATATCTCAGAATATCATACTATAGTCAATATTTTAAATGGCCAACCTGTACAGACATCTTCAAGACAAATAAAATATAAATTCAACATATTACGGAAGACAAATCATCCTCAATCACAAGTAATGACACAATATTATCTGTTTCAGGGTATCGTGGAAAGATTAATCAAACTTTAACACGAAATCTTTCAAAGCTGATGAGTGAAGAATCAACTAAAAACTGGATCCAATTTATTAAACGAAGCACTTTTACATATAACACGACTATTCATTCTTCTATAAATGAAACACCATTTAAAAAACTAAGAGGAGTTTCTGGTATAAACACCGTCATTCATGATGATAAAAATTTTTTTAATTTCAAAGAAAGTGAGTGTTCGGATGATTTTTATCATGTATCATCAGAGGATATGGATGTAGAAAATATTTTAGATGTTTCAGGTAAATTTTGAATAACATATGCTAGACAACTTGGATGCTAGTGATTTTATATTGAATTTTTCTCCACCTAATTAAATTCACCATATTTTAAACGCATGAATAAAAAATGAATGTTCATCAATCGAAATACGATTTTCAATTGGGAGCGGAATATTTTTAGTGAATAATTGTTAGGTTAGAGTTCTAAAGGATTTTGGGATAAATCCTTCCTAAGGCTAAACCGATTTGAATCCCCATATGGAGAACCTGCTGAATTTGTTCAAATTTTGTCAAACAATCGACTAGAGGTCTATTTTATTATTATTTTATTTAACAGATTAAAACAAGTTCAGGGAAGTCTAAAATAGTTAATATGAATCAAGTTAAAAAAACGTAGACGCTTTATTTTAATAAATTTTTATTGTTGAAACGATTATTGATTAGAAATCAATGGAATTAAATTAATTATTAAATTTGACAGGCATTATTATTTATTGACAGGTGACATGTAACTACCATGGGATGGGTAGCTCGTGTGGGACGCGACATAATAAATACTAGCTCGGCAGCTCGCTTCGCTCACCGCGACCTAGCTCCTGCGGAGGGCCTGTTTCATCAAACAACTATAAGTTTATGTAGATGTATAAAACTACCTGGTTTAATGTAACCCTATTCTATCGCCTGTTGATAAACGATGTTTGTCGTCCGTCCTTCCTTGGCATATATGAATAAATTTTCTCTTCTGCCTACCCTCGAGCATCCCACATACAGCTGTCCATGTGAAAAGCACTCACTCTAAAAATAACCCAACTACCTTTAATGACTGTCCCTGGGCCTTGTTTATTGTCATTGCAAACTTTTTTTTTTTCATTTTTTGTGGTTTATTTTTTTATATTTAATTTTTTCATTTTTCCTTTGTAATTTCCTTTTTTTCTTTTTTTATTTTTTACTGCGGAAATGGGGCAGGGGGAGATGCGGCAGGCGGAAATGCGGCAGGCAGAGATGCGGCAGGCAAGAAAGCGACACACAAAAAAAGCGACACACAAAAAAGATTTAATTAATTACCTTATTAAGCTGACCGTTTTTTCTTCAGCTTCGTTTTTCCTCCTTCGGTTATCTATTTAAAAAATTATTTTTGAATAATAAAAAGTTTAGGAAAAGAGGCATACCGAAAATAAATTCTATCTTTACGAAAAACTCAAGTAAATAGTTAATATGTCGCGTCCCACACGAGCTACCCATCCCATGGTGGTTACATGTCACCTGTCAATAAATAATAATGCCTGTCATGGTGACTGTCAAATTTAATAATTAATTTAATTGCATTGATTTTTAATCAATAATCGTTTCAACAATAAAAATTTATTAAAATAAGCGTCTACGTTTTTTTAACTTGATTCATATTAACTATTTTAGACTTCCCTGAACTTGTTTTAATCTGTTAAATAAAATAATAATAAAATAGACCCTAGTCGATTGTTTGACAAAATTGAACAACTTCAGCAGGTTCTCCATATGGGGATTCAAATCGGTTTAGCCTTAGGGAAGGATTTGTCCCAAAATCCTTTAGAACTCTAACCTAACAATTATTCACTAAAAATACCCCGCTCCCAATTAAAAATCGTATTTCGATTGATGAAACATTCATTTTTTTATTCATGCGTTTAAAATATGGTGAATTTAAATTAGGTGGAGTAAAATTCAATATAAAATCACTAGCATACAAGTTTTCTAGCATATTTTATTCAAAATTTACCTGAAACATCTAGAATATTTTCTACATCCATATCCTCTGATGATACATGATAAAAATCATCCGAACACTCACTTTCTTTGAAATTAAAAAAATTAAAAAAACTTTTATCATCATGAATGACGATGTTTATACCAGAAACTCCTCTTTGTTTTTTAAATGGTGTTTCATTATAGAAGAATGAATAGTCGTGTTATATGTAAAAGTGCTTCGTTTAATAAATTGGATCCAGTTTTTAGTTGATTCTTCACTCATCAGCTTTGAAAGATTTCGTGTTAAAGTTTGATTAAATCTTTCCACGATACCCTGAAACAGATAAATATTGTGTCATTACTTGTGATTGAGGATGATTTGGTCTTCCGTAAATATGTTGGATTTTGTTTTTCGTGCAAAAAGAATCGAGATATTTATTCCTAAACTCAGTTCCATTATCTGTTTGTAGAATCTCGCAAAAGCCGATTTCTGAACAAATTTCTTCGAAGCCTCACAAATATCTAAATTCCAATATAAAACATAAATATACTTATGCAGATTTATTTTTAACTCCTTTACAAATGCATACTTACTGTAATCAATGAAGGTAAATTTGACTATAGTATGATATTCTGAGATATTTTTTACAAAACCTATTATTACATATA
>NW_021827409.1:5000-10438 GCF_006345805.1 Octopus sinensis | reverse complement strand
ATTGACATTTGAAATTTGGTTGCTGTAAGTTTTTAATTACCGAAACTAGCACATACCGAGAACATTGACCCCCGGATATGATTTTTTGTTTTTCACAGAGAATTAATTTTTCTTTTTTGATTTGACTTCTAACATGTATTGATTATGATGAAGATTTTCATAGTAATCAAAAGTAATTAAAAACTAAAGCAGTTTCAAGAGGATTGGATTAAAATCAATGGCAAATAGAAATATAAGGATTTATGACAATTAAAAAATTCGCTGAATTTTTCTTCAGCTTTTCATTTCATATTTGTTATGTTGTTTTCTTGCCGTGTAATGGTTGGGTCTAGTGTAGAGTGTTTTAGAGTGTTGTTGTTTAACGCCAAGTAAGATTTGATTAAACCGACATGTGGTCAAAAGTGTTCCCTCTGTGACCATAGGCGCAGGAGTGGCTGTGTCGTAAGTAGATTTGCTAACCAAACACATGGTTCCGGGTTCAGTCCACGGCGTAGCATCTTGGGCAAGTGTCTTTGTTATAGCCCCGGCCGACCAATGCCTTGTGACTGGATTGGTAGACGGAAACTGAAAGAAGCCTGTTGTATAATGTATATATATATATATATAATATATTATATATATATAAAAAATATAATAATATATATATATATGTGTGTTGTGTGTGGTGTGTGTATGTTTGGTGTGTCTGTGTTTTGTCCACCCTAGCATTGCGTGACAACCGATGCTGGTGTGTTACGTCCCCGTCACCTTAGCGGTTCGGCAAAAGGGACCGATAGAAATAAGTACTGGCTTACAAAGAATAAGTCCCGGGTCGATTTGCTCGATAAAGGCGGTGCTCCAGCATGGCCGCAGTCAAATGACTGAAACAAGTAAAAGAGTAAAAGAGTATAGAAGGAATTTTTAGAAGCTTCTAATGTTTGCTTTATGTATTAAAGAGCATAAACGCGACTTGAAGGACATTTGGCTGTTATTTCTAGAATGGAGAATGACTGTGTAGAGTTTCCTTCTGGTGTTTGATATCTGTTGACGTTATGGCTTCACAGCTGCAGCGCGATACTGACTAGATCACGTGACGGGATGTTATATGCTGTAACGTTTCTTTTTCTTTTTTCTTTTGACATTTTCAATTTAAAATCTGGAACAAAATCCTTCAAAATTTGTTGTTTCTCAATTGATATTTAATCCTGTTTTCGAGATTGTAAAAATTCCATTTCAGACTTGTATTTCACATTGATTATTAATCTAGCGTGGACAGAGGGTTGGTGGCGGTGGGTGGATCCTGCGAAAACCTAAAAGATTCTTTTTTTAAAATATAAACAGAAACAGTATGTAAGGAAACTAACGGAAAAGTCCACCAGATTTACACTGATGAATGTCAAGGTTCGTATTGCTAAAAGCGGTTTGTAAAGAACGTAAGAAATAACTATATTAAGGGAAACAGGAAGACATCATCGAAACATAAGGATCAAAGAAGATGAGGTGTGCAGAATTGAGAAAATCTACATCAGATGGCCGAACAAATTATGATGCTGTTGCTGTGATTATGATTGCAGTAGTGTTGGTAGTGATGCTTTTTGGCTTTGATATTAGTGGCTGTTTTCATGGGCTCACGAACAGGGGTTGCAGGGGGTAATGATTATACTTACCGTAAATCCTCAAGTATAACCCGAATGTTTTCCCCAAAATTTAAAGGTCAAAATCCCTACTGCGTACTATATACGAGGTTAAAAATGAAAAATATTTCCTAAGCAATGTCCGAGTCTCTATTTGCTGTCCGGCAATGTATATTTAGACGCATATTGTGATGTCGGGCGCAAAAACACCTTAATCAGTTGATGGGATTGTGTTGAATCAGAGGAAAACGGTTTAGGATGGTAGGATTTCTGGAAATCATTCATAGACCCCGGCCATAAAGTCCTCTGGAACAGAGATCAGCCGACTGATTCTCGTCGATGCTCTTGTCCGCCACTAAACTCTATAGAATGATAGAGTGGAACTTCCACCGACCGCGTTGCCCGACTGACAGAGGGTTGTGAGCACCTGGCAACACTCTATGTCCCAGGCGTCCTGCTTCGGTCTACGCTTGATCCAAGACTGCAGCTCAGTCAAAGTGAAGAGCTGTGGAAGAGCGAGTCTGACAAACGGCCACCACATCTTCTCCCCTTCTAAGAAGTACTGGAGATGTAGCCTTAGCTGCCACGGTATGCTCTGTCTCTCATTCAGTGGGTGGGCAAAAGACTTTTTAGTGATTTGTGTCCTCGTACAGGTGTCGATCTTCTTCCCAAAACAACTACGTGAAGCTTTGTGCAATCCGGTAGAGTTACGAGGTCCGTGATGGCCTCGACACTTGACTGATTCACTGTATAACAACTGCATACCCTGTCCTAACCAGTTCAGCTTGTGCATTCACTGTATCTTCAGAATACTGGTTCTCTCTTCTGTGTCATAGAAAACCGCTGCCACTAAGCAGCAGATGTTGATTTCTGGTGGTATATTTTATACTCTTATTTTAAACACTCTTCGTCCAAAGTAAATGGGGTTGAAGAGGCGTTAGTCATCCATTACTGTGGTTGTTGAGTGCTTTATTGGCCCCTTCCCCTGAGGTATACCTCACTTTAACAATTCCATATTCATCTCTAGCTATGTGTTTTGTTCTTCCGAATTGGTTGTAGACATTTTTCCACCTATTAATGTGTTGCCTGCTCTATTCTGCTTCCTGGTTTCTATGATATGTTGTATTGTAGAATTTTTAAAATTACAAGTAGGAGAAAGTGTTTAATCAATTTCTTTCTCTTAACAATCTTCATAACAATCAATAAAAACGATGGACAAAGAGGATTATAATAATATATACAAGAATAAGAATAAGAAAATAAAGGTAAATTGAAGTTTTGGGTATAATTCAGAAAGTAATGATTATATTTACCGTAAATCTTCGAGTATAATCCGCATTTTTTACCCAAAATTTAAAAGTCAAAATCCCTAGTGCGTACTATATACGAGGTTAAAAAAAAAAAAATTTCCTAAGCAATGTCCGAGTCTCTATTTGCTGTCCGGCAATGTTTATTCAGACGCATTTTGTGATGTCGGGCGCAAAAATACTTTAAGCTAAGCCTGAAAGCAATGAAGTCATATTCAGTAAGCAACATTTATTAAAATAAAAGTATTCAGAACACAGAATAACATGTAACAAAAACAACTTGCAAACATATTTACATTCCCATTATTGTATTACGCATGCGCTGAAGTGTTTGTTCGACTAGGTGCTGCTGGCTTAATTACGCACGACTCAAGTTAGAGAAGTGGTGCGTATTATACACAAGGTTTAGGTTTTTCAGAGGTACAGCCCCCTGCGTATTATACTCAAGGGCGGACTATACTCGAGGATTTACGGTAGATAAAAAATTGTTGGTGGATATATTGATAGTGTAAAATGACTGATAAAAATAACTCTACAGAGAGGAAGAAAATAATGCAATAGATACGAAGGTGTATAGAGGGAAAATAAGGGAGAAGGAAGAAAAGAGTCAATGAGAATAATCAATATTAAGAAGGTTAAAATATGCTGTAGTTGTGATTGGGCAAAAGAAATGTAGAGCTAGTGCAGGGATGTTTCTGAGAAGTGATTTTGTTTATTTGGAAAGGAAAAAAACAAAACAATAAAGCAATATAGAACAGAAACAGACTGGTGAAAAAGAACACTAAGAAGTAGAAAACGAACATCAATACACACACATACACACGCACAAAAAAGATACACACAAATATACGACGGGCTTCTTTCAGTTTCCGTGTACCAATTCCACTCGTCAGGCCCCGGTCGGCCGGAGGTCATATTAGAAGACACTAGCTCAAGGTGTCATGCAGTGGGATTGAACCTGGCAGTTGGGAAGCAAATTCTTAACACACAGCCACGCCTACACGCACGCACACACACACACACACACACACACACACACACACACACACACACACACACACACACCACACGAATGTATACATTTTCGTACTTATATATTTGAAAACATGTCCATGGATACTGCAGACAGACTGCACTATAATCATCCCAGGAATAGAGACTATGATCAGAAGAAACATGTATTTTATAGAAACGCGCGTAAGCGATATAATAAAAGGATCTTTTCGGTTTGAACGGCAGTTTTTTCTAGCGGTGTCATATGAAATTGTCACCCATAATTATGACCCTAGTATCGATCTATTGCATTTCAATCTGTTTTAGGGTTAGGGTTAGTTAGGGTTAGGGTTAGGGGGTAGGGGAGGGAATCTTTTTTTCTTCACAAATGTAAATAAACCCAATGTTTCTTAAACGAGGGACATATTCATACGGCACAGAATGTTTTTTTTTACCTCAATGGACGTCACTGATTGGTTGAAAAAGCAGAAATTGAAGAAAAAAAAACAACAAATATCTTACAAACTATAGAATTTTCTCAATAAAGCCAAGAGAAAAAGATGTTTTATAAACACATTCTACCAGTATACGAAGTTAAAAATTTTTTAGTTACCTAGAAATTATGTTAAAAACTGCCGTTCAAACCGAAAAGATGCCAATAAAATATTTGTAAATTCCGTCCAAGGATTATTATGATTATCATTGCTATATTTATCCTGAATTATATTCAAAACGTTTCCCGTACACGGAATTAAAGGATATATTTAAAAACATGTGTATGCAAATAGACTGATAGAATAAACACCAGGCTTTAAAAATAAGAACTCGGGTCGATTCGTTCGACTAAAATTATTCAACGTGGAGCTCCTGCATGGCTCCGACAAGTAAAAGAAAAGGCATTAAAAGTTATATAAATACGCACACACATACATATACATACATACACAACCACATGCATACATACATACATACATACATATATATATATATATATATATATATATATATAATATATCTAAGTAGGTGAATGAATTATCCTATATGGATTAATTCGGTTAATCGATACCGGGTAGTAAATTCACTTCAGAAAACACGGTTGAAGCTACATGCCAAGGGCAGAAACCCCGTGTTCTCGTGTGGAAATTGTGTTTTTTTTTTATTGAATAAATGAAAGAATGGAGTCGAACGAAGATTTTAACAAAATTCTTTTACTCTCAACACATGTTTCGAAGACTGCATACTCTTAATCCGAAGAATAAAGGGTGCATTATGCCGTCTTCTCATCAGGAAAGACAAGGAACCTCTATCAGCCTCAAGACGAACAAAAACTTTTTGATGACTGCCTACATGGTGTCCACAGTGATAATGAGTGTTTTTTAAAATAATCCGTTATAAGCAATGACGTCAAAATTGGTTGGAAGGAGGAAGTTCTAAAAATAGAAAGGGGACATACACACACATAAACACTCAAACTCATTAACATAAGCAAACACCCGTCGCATCCCCATACATGCAGCACTACATA
>NW_021827408.1:5000-10515 GCF_006345805.1 Octopus sinensis | reverse complement strand
CCTTTTGTCGAACAAATCGACCCCAGGACTTATTTTTTGTCAGCCTAGTACTTATTCTATCTCTGAGATACTTACAGGGATATATACACAACAACAACATCACAACATCGGTTGTTAAGCGATGATGGGGAGACAGACATAGATATACACGCAGAAGGCGGCGAGCTGGTCGAAACGTTAGCACACCGGGCGAAATGCTTAGCCATATTTCGTCTGCCGTTACGTTCTGAGTTCAAATTCCGCCGAGGTCGACTGTGCCTTTCATCCTTCCGGGGTCAATTAAATAAGTACCAGTTACGCACTTGGGTCGATATAATCGACTTAATCCGTTTGTCCTCTCTGCTTAGCCCCTCTGCGTTTAGCCCCTTGTGGGTAGTAAAGAATCAGGTAATTCGTCTGCCGCTACGTTCTGAGTTCAAATTCCGCCGTGGTCGACTTTGCCTTTCTTCCTTTCGAGGTCGATTAAATAAGTACCAGTTACGCACTGGGGTCGATATAATCGACTTAATCCGTTTGTCTGTCCTTGTTTGTTCTCTCTGTGTTTGGCCCCTTGTGGGTAGTAAAGAAATATACATATATATATATATACATATATACATATATATTTTACATATATACATATAATTATATATATAATATTATATCTAATACAACATATATAGATATATTATTACATATATATTATATATATATATATTATAATATATATATAGTATATTTATATATATATATAGATATGACGGGCTTCTTTTCGTTTACGTGTACCAGATCCACTCACAAGGCTTGGTCAGCCCGAGGCTATAGTAGAAGACACTTGTCCAAGGTGTCACACAGTGGATTATGTGGTTGGGAAGGATGCATCTTACCACACAGACATGCCTCCCCCTGATAAAATATTACATTTAGATATGTTAAAACTTATTCGTATGATCGTACCACGTATCAGTTAAACTGTGTAGTACCACTTAAAGAAGGTTTCACCTTCCGAAAGTATTTCTAAGGGCAAAGTTATCTGGGTTGCTGGAAACTATCATTCTGGTAAATTATGCGCACAAGAAGGGTTTGAAAACTGTTGCAACAGTTCACGAGCTTCTATAAATAAATAAATAATAATAAATAAATAAATAAATAAATAAATAAATAAATAAATGAATAATTAAATAAACAGATAATAGATAAAATAAATAGATAAAATGACGAAATAAACAAATAGATAAAACACAAAAATGAATTTTAACAAAAACAGAAAAAAACTGTTTAAAGAACGGTGGCAAGTTCATACAAGTAATTTTTTGTGTTAAATATCATTCAACAGGTTCGCTGGCACTTGTCAAAAAGTACATAAATAAATTAAATAAAAAATTAATACCCTTGAACGTAAACAAAAGCTGCATTGAAAAACCAAATCGATTATTTCTGTTATCACGTGACAGAGTCATTACCTGTTTGAAAACAAATATAATTGAGAGGAACTAAGCTAAAAACAAGACTAAACTAAGAGATCCCATTATACTTCTGAAAAATCTGTAAAAATTTACTTTTTTTTAATCCTTAATCAAAATAAGTCTAATTAATATGAAACAAGACTGATACGAAAACCACGATTCTAATTATAATTAAAGCTTATTTCTTTTGCAGCAGAATGTTCAACAGTCTGTCTAACAACCTCAGAGATTTGCGAGGTGTAGATGAAGAGGTCATCAATGAGCGTCGTGACAAATTTTGAATTCACATCAGAGAAGAGCAGTTTCGTCCAGCTCGTTAATTCACTCGAAACAGCACAGAATAGAAACCCAAACATACTGAAAGGCAGTGCACCAGCATGGCCTCGGCCTTTGGCTGAAACCAGTATAAGATCTATCTATCTATCTATCTATCTATCTATCTATCTATCTATCTATCTATCTATCTATCTATCTGCTGTCACGTGTGGGTCGAGTCCGTCTGTCGGCCGAGTCTATTGTGACAATTGCTCCGTCGCCTTCCCTCAACCGGGAAGGCAAGGCAGTCTTCATCGTACTGGTGGCCATAGTGAAAGAATGTGTGTGGAGGACGCGAGTGAAAGGATTAGAGACAGACACTTACCTCACTGGCCAATCGCTCGTCAACTTTTTCAAGTACCACTTGAAAAAGGTGAGAATGGAAAGGGAGGTTTTGTTTCGCGAAAGTTTCAAAAAAAGATGGGTGAATTTAGATGGTGTGTGCGAGTGACGAAACCACTTTGAGCATGATCCTGTAAATCGAAAAAAGAGAGCACTTTGCTCTCATGTGTTTATTCCCTCCCTGCCTGAGGTTAACGTGGTCTTTTCTGTAGGCTTTTCTTTCCACGGATAAACCTAATCTTATTTTTTACATTTTTAAAACTCTTCTGTGATACACGATCCCTTTTGATCGTTTCCCTTCAACCCCATCGATCCCTTTTGATCGGAATTTTACTTTTCTTCTTATTTTCCCCCTTTCTTTCATTTTCGAAAAGAAAAGCTCTACATTTGTATTTGTCCCGGCTGTGTTCAGCCCAGTGTGGCCAATAAAGAAAGTTATCTATCAATCTATCTATCTATCTATCTATCTATCTATCTATCTATCTATCTATCTATCTATCTATCTATCTATCTATCTATCTATCTATCTGTCTGTCTGTCTACCTATCTATCTAACTATCTATCTATCTATCTATCTATCTATCTATCTATCTATCTATCTATCTATCTATCTATCTATCTATCTATCTATCTATCTATACCCGATCAATTACGTGAAACTTGAAGTAATGTTTCCCGAAGGTTTTCGGTTTCAACAAGTCTGATTGTCTGACTGTCTGTTTGCTTGTCAGTCTTTCTGTTTCTCTGTGTGCCAGCTTGTCTGTTTGTCTGCATGTCTGTCTCTATTCACACACACGCTCTCAACACATACACATACATCAATAAACATATGTTTATAAATTAACATATATTTAGTTTCACTGTGAAAACACAATCTGCGATTACACGACTGTAACTTCAATATATGAGTGTTAGGAACCGATCGATACACCATCTCCATCGATTCTTTACTCTCAGCTATCGATTCGGTGATATAATCATAGATTATATATTCACAGCCAGACTAAATATATGCTTATTAAGCATATTCTATATGATTTCCATAAACATATTTCTTCAAACAACGGTGCGTCGGTGCGTTAAGCCATAATACACACATACATGCAAACATACATACATATATGCAAGCATACATATGGAAGAACAGCAGTCGCCCATGCATACCTATTTCTTTACTACCCACAAGGGGCTAAACACAGAGAGGACAAAAAAGGACAGACAAACGGATTAAGTCGATTATATCGACCCCAGTGCGTAACTGGTACTTATTTAATCGACCCCGAAAGGACGAAAGGAAAAGTCGACCTCGGCGGAATTTGAACTCAGAACGTAGCGGCAGACGAAATACCTATTTCTTTACTACCCACAAAGGGCTAAACACAGAGGGGACAAACAAGGACAGACAAACGGATTAAGTCGATTACATCGACCCCAGTGCGTAACTGGTACTAAATTTATCGACCCCGAAAGGATGAAAGGCAAAGTCGATCTCGGCGGAATTTGAACTCAGAACGTAATGGCAGACGAAATACGGCTAAGCATTTCGCCCGGCGTGCTAACATTTCTGCCAGCCCGCCGCCCATGCATACCAGCCTCCCCTTTCCACGCCACCAGTGTTATCCAAGGGAAAGGCAAAGAGGTCGATACAGCTTGGCACCAGTGACGTCGCAACTCATTTCTACAGCTGAGTGAACTGGGGCAACATGAAATAAAGTGTCTTGCTCAAGAACACAACATGCAGCTCGGTCCGGGATTCGAATACACAACCTCGTGATTGTAAGCTCGACGCTCTAACCACTGATCCACGCGCCTTACATATACACATACATATATACATATGTGTTTGTGTGCGTGTATTAGTGTATATATGTGTATGTGTATATAATATATAATATATATCTGTGTGTATACACACACACACACACACACACATATATATATATATATATATATATATATATATATATATATATATATATGTGTGTGTGTGTGTGTGTGTGTGTGTGGTGTGTGTGTGTGCGTGCGTGTGTGTGTATGTGCGTGAGTATGAGAAACGTTCGGAGCGTTTCTAGTGAACTTGAGGCATTGTGGCGAAGCAGTAAAATAGTTATAATAGTAAAGATTTTCAATGTAGAAATGAAATAAATTTAAAGAGCTCTTCCGTTTTTTCTATTACACACACATACACATACACACACACACATATACACGAATGCCTGTCTTAATATGTTCTTTCCAACAATCACGGTCTGAGGTTTTCCTTAAACATATTGGAGTGCCGAAGAATTTCACAAAGTTTTCCTTCCAAGATCTGCATGATCTTACCATCCTTCTTGTTTCTGAACTGTCTACTCTGTCAATTTAGTATTCTCTCTATTCTCCTTTCTTCTAAAGATAAATCCCGCGAAAAGACTATTTGATAGATTTTATTTCCACGTAATATCAGTCAAAACTTTTGCCGCTCTTATCCTGTTCTTTCTCCACTTACCATTTTGTTAAGCTTCTGCATTCTCCTTTCCATTTGGTGTCTCAGAGAAAAGACAGTATTCTGTGTTCATATTTTTTTAATCAAATGTTTTCGTGTTTTCTTCGTAATTTGTAAACCCAACAATATGCAATTACTTATGCCACTTATAAACCCATAAACTCAGTTAAAAACGTGAAGATTGTAAACTTCACGACTGTAACTGTTATAATGATCACACAAATCTCTTATATCTTTCACTTGTTTCAGTCATTAAACTGCGGCCATACTGGGGTACATCCTTGAAAATTTTTAAACGAACGAATCGATCCCAGTACCAATCACAAAATAACATAACTACACACACACATGCATATGTATATATAATTGATATATAAAAACAATTTAACGTCTAACTGAACAGTTAATCAGTTATTTTCACGTATTTCACTAGTTTCAGCTCGAAAGTTGCGGCTATATTGGAGTACCACCGATATTTATTAATTTTTACATGTTAAACGTTGACTGTAACTTAGAACTTACGACTGCACGCTTTGATCAGATCGTGTGGATGCGCAATGGCCCAGTGGTTAGGGCAGCGGACTCGCGGTCATAGGATCGCAGTTTCGATTCCCAGACCGGGCGTTGTGAGTGTTTATTGAGCGAAAACACCTAAAAAGCTCCACGAGGCTCCGGCAGGGGATCCCTACTGTACTCTTTCACCACAACTTTCTCTCACTCTTACTTCCTGTTTCTGTTGTACCTGTATTTCAAGGGGCCGGCCTTGTCACTCTCTGTGTCACGCTTAATATCCCCGAGAACTACGTTATGGGTGCACGTGTCCGTGGAGTGCTCAGCCACTTACACGTTAATTTCACGAGCAGGCTTTTCCGTTGATTCGGATCAATGGGAACCCTCATCGTCGTAACCGACGGAGTGCTTCCACACT
>NW_021827408.1:0-2500 GCF_006345805.1 Octopus sinensis | reverse complement strand
ATATATATACATATATACGACGGGCTTCTTTCAGTTTCCATCTATCAAATCCACTCACAAGGCTTTGGTCGGCCCGAGACTGTAGTCGAAGACACTTGCTCAAGTGGTTGGTAAGCAAGCTAGTTACCACACAGCCACTCCTATTTATAGACTATTTCTTTTGTCAGTGTTATAGGTGCGGTAGTGTTAAGAATCATCACGTTTGAACTGGGAGCCCCTTTGTAATGAGATGTTCGATTCAAACACGCGTTGACGAATATCCGCTAGGTCCTCTGTCCCAAGGGACTATTGATAGTTATCATGGCTTGTCAGGTCTAGATCTACCGACAGGGAATTTCTTGCAAATGAGATGCTCGCATAGCGACAGAGATGCTCTGCATACACACGTTTAATATTTAAATATTGTTGGTTTGTGTGTTTTGTTGTAGTGCTAATTTGGCTATTGGCCGAGTCCATGAATAATGCAGCGTTAGAAGAGGCTTTGCGGTGGATGCGACTGGCGGGAATGAAGAGGGAGGTGACGGTGGAGATTGGGGTACTACCTTTAGAAAATTTGTTAGAGGTACAAGAGGCGAAAAAAGAAGATCGGAGTGGACGCCCACACTTAGTAGTTAGAGGAAGCGCCAGAGTATGAGGGGTTCCTTGAGTGATCTAAGAAGACAGTCCGACTCTTGGAACACAATGGAATACTCTCTTTCTCCTTTTTTCTTCCTCCGTCTCCCTCTCCCCCTTTCTCTTTCTCTATCTCTCTCTCCCCTCTCTCTCTATATATATATACATAATTTCGTTTTTCTTTCTCTACACAATTTCTATATGAATCCTAAACTTTTGTGACTTGTCCATATAACATCACGTCATTTGCGTTCTTGTGGCAAATAAATTATTATTATTATTATTATTATTATTATTATTATTATTATTATTATTATTATATTCATCATTATCATCATCATCATCATCATCATCATCATCATCATCATCATCATCATTATTAAGACGATGAACTGGAAGAATCGTTAGCACACCGGACGAAATGCTTAGCGGTATTTCGCCCGTCGCTACGTCGAGGTTGACTTTGCTTTCATCCTTTCAGGGTCGATAAATTAAGTACCAGCGAAATATAGGTGCCGAGGTAATCGACTATTCCCCACCCAAATTTCCCACCCGCTACAAATTTCAAGCCTTTTGCCTCCAGTAGAAACGATTATTATTATTATTATTTGATGAAAACTCTCAGCTTATTTTGCTGGGTATGATGGAAAGTGTCAGCTGTCCACAGCCTGCAGACTAAGGTGACACTTGTTTACTGGTCATGCTTCAAGAACCCTGTGAAGAATTCTTGAAGTTCCAAGCAATGCTAACTTTTGTAGGTGTTCTACCTTTACACTTGCACCGATCTTTTTCAGCCATGTTGGCAGTTAAGTGCTAATACTTCCAAGTGCGTCAATTACTATTGGAACCACGTTTTATCTTCTCATTGATCACAACCTTCGTATTTTCCACTTCAAATCGTCGTAATTGTTCAGCTTTTCTCCTTCTTTCTCTTTGATCCTGTTGTTATTTATCATGCATGTTCTTTATTTGTTATTCATCACAAAAATGTTCGATTTCCGATGTCTGGTCAGGTGATTGCATTGAATCATTGCATCCCACAGGATTTTGCAATCTTCATTCTGCTGACTCCTTCTGGGATTTGCACATACTGCACCTTTGCTCTTTGTAGGCTGGGATTTCCACAGAGCTCCTAGTGGATTATCCTTGCCACATCGTCATGTCGTCTTTTGTATTCGCGTTGTGCCAATTTCGGGCATTTGCTAACGATATGCCATTCCGTTTCACTCTTCGCACCACACATCCTGCATTTGTCGCAATCGGTAGTGTTGTCTATTCTGCGTTTCACATAGTTGGTCCTTAACGTTTGTTCTTGTGCTGCACTTACAAGTGCTTCAGTCTCTATCTTCAGGTCACTCATCCATAGCAACCGGTCTTCTGTATCTAATTTGGCGTTCGTATCTCTTACAAACTGACCTACGTTTCTTTTTGCTCTTTCCATGCTGTTACCTTTTTTGTGTTCTTTTCCTCTTTAACCTTTTCTCACTTTTATTATTATTATTGATTTGACTCAGGTTCGGTCTTATTCCTGGTAGGATTTATGTAGATAGCGGGTTTCTACCTGTAACTTTAGGTATCCACAAGTTTTCAGCTGTCATTCAAGTGCTTAGAACCCTCCTGATAATCCTTGAAGTCCCTAAGACACAAACTTTCTGTAGGAGTCCTACCGAGCATTCTATTTCAATCACCTTCAGCCATTTGGCTTACTGTTCTCAACGAACCAATCCTTATAGGCACGACCTTTACAGTTTTCATACTCCAAATTCTTCCTATTTGAGCGATTGCATTTTGTTTTTTTTTTTGTTTTTCTTCCTCTTTCTTCACGATCCTGGAATCAAAGGAACATGCTGGGTCAGTTAGTAAGCAATTTTGCTTTTCCATATATACA